>NC_086382.1:35550097-35859655 GCF_036588685.1 Mytilus trossulus | reverse complement strand
ATTATACGTATAATAAACCAAATGTTCAATTTAGAAGTTATCTTGTTCGATTTAGGTAAATTGAAGTTCAAATTGTCTTATTGTGTATAATGTATTGATAATTTTAATATAAGACTGAAAGATATAAATTCATGTTATACACTTTTTCTCAATAAAATAAATAACAAAACAAATACACGACCTGTACACAATATTCTTAGTCTTAATTAAATATAAATCAAGAAATAGTTGTATAAATGTGAAAATATATTTGTATTTGGTTGTATATGTTTTTGCACATTCCATATATCCCATATTTGAAAGATTGTGATGCAGTAATTCATCTTGATAACCAATCAATATATTAAAAAACACTCATTTGTTGACAAATGTTAAAGAATCTTAGCTATCAGTATATTGTCTTACTTGCATTCAGCATGACATTTCGATTTGTATGTCTTGCCATCCTTTCCACAGACTGGACTATAATACGAGGCCGTACATTTTTCACAGGGGTCACAAGGACATTGTTTGTGACACTGTACTTTGACGTTTCTGCAATAATTTATTATGCAGTAGACATGCGCAACAATTTACTTAAAATACAGTGGTGTATGAACAAGTATGCGTTAAAGGCTGAATATCGAAAACATGAAACACAATTTTATTCATTTTTTTCATTGCATACAGAATAGCAATTTGATTACTAATTATGATCAATTTTGAAGGATTCACAAAAGGAAAACGCACCTTACATTAAAAACAACATGCTAGCTTTGTGTAACAGTAAACATATCTTAAACATAATAAACAAAACTTATTAACATAAATATGTTTGCGATTATGTACATATTCTTAATGTATATTAGATTGATTTATCTGGACTATGTTTTCATAAATATTTAGATATTCCATATATCCCATATTTGAAAGATTGTGATGCAGTATATTATTTATATATTAAAAAAAGATATTTATATATTAAAAAACTTTCATTTGTTGACAAATGTTAAAGAATCTTAGTTATCAGTTTATTGTCTTACTTGCATTCAGCATGACATTTCGATTTGTATGTCTTGCCATCCTTTCCACAGACTGGACTATAATACGAGGCCGGACATTTTTCACAGGGGTCACAAGGACATTGTTTGTGACACTGTACTTTGACGTTTCTACAATAATTTATTATGCAGTAGACATGCGCAACAATTTACTTAAAATACAGTGGTGTATGAACAAGTATGCGTTAAAGGCTGAATATCGAAAACATGAAACTCAATTTTATTCATTTTTTTCATTGCATACAGATTAGCAATTTGATTACTAATTATGATCAATTTTGAAGGATTCACAAAAGGAAAACGCACCTTACATCAAAAACAACATGCTAGCTTTGTGTAAAAGTATACATATCTTAAAAATAATAAACAAAACTTATTAACATAAATATGTTTGCGATTATGTACATATTCTTAATGTATATTAGATTGATTTATCTGGACTATGTTTTCATAAATATTTAGACAAATGTTAAAGAATCTTAGCTATCAGTATATTGTCTTACTTGCATTCAGCATGACATTTCGATTTGTATGTCTTGCCATCCTTTCCACAGACTGGACTATAATTCGAGGCCGGACATTTTTCACAGGGGTCACAAGGACATTGTTTGTGACACTGTACTTTGACGTTTCTACAATAATTTATTATGCAGTAGACATGCGCAACAATTTACTTAAAATACAGTGGTGTATGAACAAGTATGCGTTAAAGGCTGAATATCGAAAACATGAAACTCAATTTTATTCATTTTTTTCATTGCATACAGAATAGCAATTTGATTACTAATTATGATCAATTTTGAAGGATTCACAAAAGGAAAACGCACCTTACATTAAAAACAACATGCTAGCTTTGTGTAAAAGTATACAAATCTTAAACATAATAAACAAAACTTATTTACATAAATATGTTTGCGATTATGTACATATTCTTAATGTATATTAGATTGATTTATCTGGACTATGTTTTCATAAATATTTAGACAAATGTTAAAGAAACTTAGCTATCAGTATATTGTCTTACTTGCATTCAGCATGACATTTCGATTTGTATGTCTTGCCATCCTTTCCACAGACTGGACTATAATACGAGTCCGGACATTTTTCACAGGGGTCACAAGGACATTTTTTGTGACACTGTACTTTGACGTTTCTGCAATAATTTATTATGCAGTAGACATGCGCAACAATTTACTTAAAATACAGTGGTGTATGAACAAGTATGCGTTAAAGGCTGAATATCGAAAACATGAAACTCAATTTTATTTATTTTTTTCATTGCATACAGAATAGCAATTTGATTACTAATTATGATCAATTTTGAAGGATTCACAAAAGGAAAACGCACCTTACATTAAAAACAACATGCTAGCTTTGTGTAAAAGTATACATATCTTAAACATAATAAACAAAACTTATTAACATAAATATGTTTGCGATTATGTACATATTCTTAATGTATATTAGATTGATTTATCTGGACTATATTTTCATAAATATTTAGACAAATGTTAAAGAATCTTAGCTATCAGTATATTGTCTTACTTGCATTCAGCATTACATTTCGATTTGTATGTCTTGCCATCCTTTCCACAGACTGGACTATAATACGAGGCCGGACATTTTTCACAGGGGTCACAAGGACATTGTTTGTGACACTGTACTTTGACGTTTCTGCAGTAATTTATTATGCAGTAGACATGCGCAACAATTTACTTAAAATACAGTGGTGTATGAACAAGTATGCGTTAAAGGCTGAATATCGAAAACATGAAACTCAATTTTATTCATTTTTTTCATTGCATACAGAATAGCAATTTGATTACTAATTATGATCAATTTTGAAGGATTCACAAAAGGAAAACGCACCTTACATTAAAAACAACATGCTAGCTTTGTGTAAAAGTAAACATATCTTAAACATAATAAACAAAACTTATTAACATAAATATGTTTGCGATTATGTACATATTCTTAATGTATATTAGACTGATTTATCTGGACTATGTTTTCATAAATATTTAGACAAATGTTAAAGAATCTTAGCTATCAGTATATTGTCTTACTTGCATTCAGCATGACATTTCGATTTGTATGTCTTTCCATCCTTTCCACAGACTGGACTATAATACGAGGCCGGACATTTTTCACAGGGGTCACAAGGACATTGTTTGTGACACTGTACTTTGACGTTTCTGCAATAATTTATTATGCAGTAGACATGCGCAACAATTTACTTAAAATACAGTGGTGTATGAACAAGTATGCGTTAAAGGCTGAATATCGAAAACATGAAACTCAATTTTATTCATTTTTTTCATTGCATACAGAATAGCAATTTGATTACTAATTATGATCAATTTTGAAGGATTCACAAAAGGAAAACGCACCTTACATTAAAAACAACATGCTAGCTTTGTGTAAAAGTATACATATCTTAAACATAATAAACAAAACTTATTAACATAAATATGTTTGCGATTATGTACATATTCTTAATGTATATTAGATTGATTTATCTGGACTATGTTTTCATAAATATTTAGACAAATGTTAAAGAATCTTAGCTATCAGTATATTGTCTTACTTGCATTCAGCATGACATTTCGATTTGTATGTCTTGCCATCCTTTCCACAGACTGGACTATAATACGAGGCCGGACATTTTTCACAGGGGTCACAAGGACATTGTTTGTGACACTGTACTTTGACGTTTCTGCAATAATTTATTATGCAGTAGACATGCGCAACAATTTACTTAAAATACAGTGGTGTATGAACTAGTATGCGTTAAAGGCTGAATATCGAAAACATGAAACTCAATTTTATTCATTTTTTTTCATTGCATACAGAATAGCAATTTGATTACTAATTATGATCAATTTTGAAGGATTCACAAAAGGAAAACGCACCTTACATTAAAAACAACATGCTAGCTTTGTGTAAAAGTATACATATCTTAAACATAATAAACAAAACTTATTAACATAAATATGTTTGCGATTATGTACATATTCTTAATGTATATTAGATTGATTTATCTGGACTATGTTTTCATAAATATTTAGATATTCCATATATCCCATATTTGAAAGATTGTGATGCAGTAATTCATCTTGATAACCAATCAATATATTAAAAAAACACTCATTTGTTGACAAATGTTAAAGAATCTTAACTATCAGTATTTTGTCTTACTTGCATTCAGCATGACATTTCGATTTGTATGTCTTGCCATCCTTTCCACAGACTGGATTATAATACGAGGCCGGACATTTTTCACAGGGGTCACAAGGACATTGTTTGTGACACTGTACTTTGACGTTTCTGCAATAATTTATTATGCAGTAGACATGCGCAACAATTTACTTAAAATACAGTGGTGTATGAACAAGTATGCGTTAAAGGCTGAATATCGAAAACATGAAACTCAATTTTATTCATTTTTTTCATTACATACAGAATAGCAATTTGATTACTAATTATGATCAATTTTGAAGGATTCACAAAAGGAAAACGCACCTTACATTAAAAACAACATGCTAGCTTTGTGTAAAAGTATACATATCTTAAACATAATAAACAAAACCAATTAACATAAATATGTTTGCGATTATGTACATATTCTTAATGTATATTAGATTGATTTATCTGGACTATGTTTTCATAAATATTTAGATATTCCATATATCCCATATTTGAAAGATTGTGATGCAGTAATTCATCTTGATAACCAATCAATATATTAAAAAACACTCATTTGTTGACAAATGTTAAAGAATCTTAGCTATCAGTATATTGTCTTACTTGCATTCAGCATGACATTTCGATTTGTATGTCTTGCCATCCTTTCCACAGACTGGACTATAATACGAGGCCGGACATTTTTCACAGGGGTCACAAGGACATTGTTTGTGACACTGTACTTTGACTTTTCTGCAATAATTTATTATGCAGTAGACATGCGCAACAATTTACTTAAAATACAGTGGTGTATGAACAAGTATGCGTTAAAGGCTGAATATCGAAAACATGAAACTCAATTTTATTCATTTTTTTCATTGCATACAGAATAGCAAATTGTGTACTACTTAAGTGAAAATGAACTAAATGAAAGAACTTAGAACACTGACAAAGGACAGATGCTCCAGGTTTCCGACAGGCGCACAAATGCAGCGGGTTTACAATGTTTTGTGAGATTCCAGCCTCAGATGTAGACAAAAGATCAGTTTAAAACTAGTAAAAAGCTAAACAACAAATACAAAATAACCTATCTTCCCCCATACATAATAGTAACAGGTTGTATCACCTTTTCATCCATGTTTTACACTTCGTACTCATTCGGAAAAAAACAAAATATAGACAAAAACATAATGAAAGTTATTTTGACGTTTATAATGTCTGCAAATATATTTATATGTGTATACATATACACAGATTCTACCATTGCATTGATTTTAATACGAGCCCTATCAACTAACAGATAAATACATTTGAAATAACATGAGGCCTCATGAGGCTTGCTGAACTTTTTTTTATATATTTTAAAGAAAACTGTTGAGAATGGAAAAATATCCTGTTGCACGAAATTTGGTAGTGGAATCTTTTGTTTTTATCATTTTACGACAATATGCAGACGATATTCATTCACGTTTTGAACGACCTGCAACCTAATCATTTTGTTTTAACAAATGAACAGAGATCAAACGATTCACATGCTAATTGAATGAAAAATAATTAACATGTAATGCACTTGATGTGTATATCTGTTCTGCATCAAAATTTAAATAGTAATAATTCATAAAATCATTAAACATGTTAAATGCACACACGACGTTTATTTTATCAATGTCAGCTGGTAAATCAATTCTCTGAAAAGTGCATTACATGTTTTTTTTTCGATCTAGATCTGTATGCTATGTTAAACTTTGTTATATCTCAACGTGACGCAATTTTTAGCCAACAGAACAGCCCGTAAGTGAAACAATGTCTATAGATACAAAAGATTGAAGGATATATGCATAACAAAGAATAAATATTAATTCAAATTCAAAAAATAATGTTTACTGACATTTAAACAGCAACAACAATTTTGCGGAATATTCGAATAAACTATACTTACGAAAAAAATGCGTGACATTCATTGATATAGTCCTGGCCATTTATTCCACAAACAGGTCCAGAATCGCTGTTACAAGGCTTATAATTGGAGAATGGTCTCCCTGAAAAAAATATTATTTTTCTTTTTCTTAACCCTTTCCAAATGTTAAATCACAGCATACATATATTTGTTCGAGTGAAAGTTTACTTATTGCATTTACTCGTGCTGTTTTGCCTGAAAGATAAATCTTAAATCTTGATTTTTCAACCTCGACAGATTTGTTTCTATCTGAAAATAACTACATAAACTCGATTAGAAAGTGTTTTGTAAAGGCTACTGTAGAATCAAACGGACAACCATCAGCAAAAACACTGAACCTTGAACAGCTCAGTACACACGTGTTGACATAAATTATCATTTAATCTATATTACCTATTACCAAAAACCTGAATTCTTTTTAATACTTGGAAGTATCTTCTCCATTGATTAATGTAATTAACTATTAACCGCTATATTTGGCATACTATTTTGAGGTCAGGGTTCCATATTATTTTCAAATTCTTACGTTATTTTACATTGTTATGGTTTTTTTTAAATTTATTTAGAGCGTCATTGATGGGTATTTTCAAGACGAAACACGTATTTAGCGTACACAAGTTTAAAATTTGATGAGAATAAGGTTAAGTCATCAAGTTCTGTGAGTTTACATTCTAGTATATTTAATAAGGTTTGGCATAATTGATAACAACAGGTGTGGCTCCCTTAATTGAATTAATTAGAATAAGGGTTTTAATGTAATATAATTAAATAAAAACACAAAAAGACAAAATAAAAGCACTTCATCAAATGTTACTGGTCGTTTATAGCAACATAGATAACAAGAATGTGACTGCCTAACCTAATATAAAGCAGAGCATCAGAATGACTTTCAAAATCAATATCAAAGGACATGACTCATCTTTTCGGTAGTAAGGACATTACATGCGATGTAAAACGTTTCAGTTACCAAGAATCAGTACAAAACTAATAGTGTATACTGTATTATCAAAATAGTACGTACAGCTTGATGCAGACGATAGTACTATAAAACTAAAAAGGACGAATAAACATGTAATGCTGAATTTCTTCATTTCTCAGCTGTGATCACCTTTCAACTTCAATGATCTGAAACGAAAGATTAAAAGTTTGATTTTTTTTTGTTTTACTGTATAACTGTAACAGAACATCTGATTTGTTGAATAGAAAATCAATTAAAACTTATACACTCATATCGGTAGCAAAAATAGTGTCCGTACATCATTCAACCTTGAACAGAAACAATATCAGAATGTAGTACATATTAAACACAGTGTAGTCACTCTGTTAATTGTAACAATAAAACTATGTTGAATACTAAAGTACTCAGTAATAAAATGAAAGATTGAGAACCGTTTACCATTGACTAGATATTATTTAATAATATTGTTAAACAAAAACAAAAAAGAAATACAGGAAAACGTAAGACAGCAAAGAAACCGAACTCAAAGGAATATTCTTTAATTACTATTTGCCATTTTTTACCATACAAGAATCAACACATATCGTTAATATAAGAAGAATGCAAGAAAAAGTGACGAAAACTGCAACAGGGATAATCAATCTCATAATTCGAAAACGAAATTAAACTGATAATGCAATGCCTAAACAATCAATAAAATGATCCAAAGATAACACATTATACGAAATACGTTTTATTCAGCAGTTTAAACCATAACAGAAACCGGGCATGAACTCATTGGCTCCGGAGGGTGACCATCTCCTGCTCCACATGTTTTCAACTAAATATAATTAAGTTGAGTAAATCAATTACCTTTTCGAAATCAGCAGGAAAGCATATTGATTATTACTTGCGCTGATTAAGTATTATATTTTCTAACACACATCACATTGAACAGTCGACCAATTGCAACGAAACGTAAATATTGGCTCGGAACGTTGGTTAATTTTACGATGAAAACGTAGGGGGGGGGGAGTATTCCTGAACAAACCATTTGTCTAAAATGTTACTTATTAAATGTTTTCATGAATATAAATTTAAATATTCGTTTTCTTGAGAGAGAAATAAAAAAAAATACTTAAAAAAAAAGAACAACGTCAACAACTTTTACACATACAGGAAGAATGATAGTTGTCGTATATTGTAATCTTTGCATTGTTCTTGAATCGTGCAAAATAATAGTTAAAATTGTATATTTGTATTACCTGTTTTCAGAAGCGCTCAAAATGTATGGAAGGAGTCTACTATTATGAGGATATAGGAAGCACTATATATATATATATGAAGGCTAATTAACTAATCGATTCCAATTATGACAGCTGTATACAAATTTGAATATGTAAATGCATCATGTATTACATAAAATCTATAAACATGTATTTCTGCACTATAAAAGTACTAAATATACGTAATTTTATGTAATGACCAGTTTGAAAAAAAAAGAAATTTGCAATTTATAAATTGTACAGATGTACTGATGTATGACAATTGAAATGTTGCTTTACCATGAATTTTACTCTGTAAAATTATTAACAATGATTGGGGTGTAAAAGTTGATTAGACAAAAAAAGGCAAAAGACATTTACCTGCACACACAATAAGAAAGTCTCCACAAACTATAATACAATTTATTGACAAAAATTACAATTGATATTTGTCCACTATTATTCGTAACTGAATATTTGAATGTATGAATGTGTCATTTTTTTTCAATCGAAAGATCAACCAAATCTTTACATTTTACATATTTTACATTGTTCTATTATAAACATGTATTTCGATTGCACTCAGCCATTTTCAACAGGAATGCTGGTAGTTCAAAAGCATCTTTCCAATGTTGTACATATCTAATTTGAAACTAATTTCTTACACATTATTGCATTTTCTGTGTTCAGAGCCATTTGAAATGTTAGAGCATAGGAAAAGTGTTTCTACCACAATATATCTGGTTGTTTTTGTTATGTTCACACATCATTAACTATATAATGAACTTGTATACAAATGCCATACAAGTGATAGGTATATCTAGCTATACAACCAAGTTTAATCAATCATTTTCTACATAAGAAATTGCATGTACCACATGAAACATAAACAATATGTTATCCATTCGTATAATGTGTTTGAGCTTTAGATTTTGTTATTTGATTAGGGATTTTCCATATTGAGTAATCCCCGAAGTGTTCTTTTTAATATGTTGGAAGAGCATATTTGAGTGTCGAAATCTTTTATTGTTATGTAAAAGGAAAATTGGTATGGAGAAGTACGTGCATGAAGTATATGAATGCATGCTAAGCACTTATTTAAATAATGACAGCTGGATAAAAACTTACATACAAATTCATTACTTGTTACATAAGTCCGTCGAATAAATTCTACTACAAGTTGAAAATGCTATAAATGAACAAGTACTTTTTAAATGACGAAGTTTTGTTTTTGGTTGGGTTTTTTTTTGGGGGGGGGGGGGGGGGTAACTGAGCTATAATTTGGATCATTGACAAGCGACGTGTACATTAAATCTCAGACACTGCACATTTCAGATGTACTCTTGTATTTTAATTCCCGATATACTTGATTAAGCACAGGTAACCACGCTAAAAAAACTCATTGACTGTAATCATGAATATGAAATGAATTAAAATTGTAAAGGTTCGTGAAGTAGCAAAACGGCTACTCCGTAAAAACGTGATATATCATCTTGCCATGTAAACAAATGCCAGTTCAAACTACATGAAAGATATAAATGTAATTGCTGGAGAATAAAAACAAAACTGTATAAGAAAATTCAAATTTGATTTCGATATGTTTTTGCTCAACGGATTTCTTTACGACTTATCGAAGATCTAATTTTGTTTATATAGTTGTTCGTGGTAGAATATAATGCGGATCACATTTTAAATGTGTGCCTAACAGGATAAAAAAAACCTATACAGAATGCAATTCGATTAGATGCAACATGTTTTCAAAATGGTCGATGAATCCAATTGTAATTTCAAGTTTTTCCAAATTATAGTAGGCACAGGAGATTTGGACAAGGTTATTTCTTTTTTTATTTGAACTTAACTGAAACCATAAAACTTTTTTACATAATTAATTTTATAAATTGTACGTTATAACTACTACATTACGACTTGGAGTAACGCCTAAACATTTACGAAGAAGCGCCTTGATGACTATGTGCACGTTTTCCCCATTGAAAAATAATAGAGTGATTGAAATAATATGAATTTATTTCCTGTAAATATTAGAGACAGCGATTTTGAGTTATTTGAGATTCATGATATTTGACCTTAAAATTAATGTCGAAGCGAAAGTCCTTCTTTCTAAGTTTTGTTTTATCGTGCCGCAATTTATGTTCGAGCAAAAAAGTAAGACGAAGAAAAAGAAATTGAGTACAATGTTTAGGACATTTTTGTAAAGATTTATAACATTTAGTTCAAACTCATCAAACGTCATTTTACATTTTAGATAGGAGTTATAATTTAATGTTCTGGTTCTGAGGTTAAAGCTCCATAAAAAAAAATTAATTGACAAGGCCATAATGTCTTCTATATTTGAATATACACTTTTGTACAATTATGTCTTGCAAATATATCTAGAAACCATTAATGTTTCAAATCGACAAAAGTCGATTTATTTCGACACTGGAAAGGACAATATGTAGTAAAAGTAGCACATGACATCCCTTCTTTAACCAAAAATAAATCGAAACGTGCGCATTGTCATCAAGGCGCTTCTGTCCAATTATTTAGGCGTTAAGACAAGTCGTAATGTAGAAGATGTAACGTACAATTTGACAAATCATTATGTCAATCAGTTTGATGGTTTCATTTTGAATCTAATTAAAATAGAAATGACCTTCACCAGAAACTCTTGCGCTGGTTTTTAGGCAAAATTTTCAATTTTATTCATCGACTTTTAAAAAAAAATGTCTAACCGTATATTATTCTTTATATTCTTATGTCCTGCTAAGCATACATTTTGAATATGTTTATCATTAAATTCTACCACGAAATATTATTTAAACAAAATTAGATATACAATATATCGTAAAAATTCGGTGAGCAAAAACATATCTAAATAAAATATGATATTTGAATTTTCTTCTACATATTTGTTTTCTATTTTCTATTGTGAAAAGTACATGTTAACATATTACGCTTTTTCAACTTGTAGAAGAACATGTTCGATGACCCATGTAACAATTAATGCATTTGTATGTAAATGTATATCCAGCTGTTATTTTTTGAATAAGTGATTAGCTTGCATTTAAATGATTCCTACATGTTCTTCTCCATACCAAATTTTTCCTATAAATAACCATTTAATATTTCAACACTTAAAAATGATCTTCCAAGTTACAAAAAAGAAAATTAACAAAATTACTGAGATCCAAGGAAAAATGAAAGTCCTTTCTCAAATGGCAAAAACAAAATTTTAAACACATCAAACGAATCGATAAGATGTTTTATATTCCTGACTTGGTACAGGTATTTTATTATGTAGAAAATGGAGGAGTAAACTTGGTTTTATAGCTATAGTGCCTTGGAAGATTTTGTGAGGAAGACCAAATTGACTTTAAAACGATCGTATTGACTTTTGAAAAATGCTTTTATTTTGTTATGATAAATAATAATTTTACCTGCCGTAGTCGTGCGTAAAATATATTTCGGCATTTCTCTTAAGAAAATGACGTTTTTAATGGAACAAAACGTCTTATTTGTAAACTTTCTCTTTTGTCTCCACAATATGCTTTTAAAAAATAATCTTTTAACTGTTTGTTTCGAACAATTTGTGAAAATAGAAGAAGCGGCAATTCTTACCTTTCATACCTTAACTTTTATTGATAAAACATAATATTGACTCGTCCAGTGTCCAGATTGAAGTTTATTGTTTAGTTACCGTACACATTCATGCACGAATTAATTAATCAACAGTCATGTATGAAAAGCATAAAAAAGTTTGAAGGTAAACCAATCAAGTTGCCTACGATTCAATAACAATGACCAGTCCACATCGTAAAAATTTATAGGGGTAAAGTGGGTAGGAAGAAAATGTCAGATATTTTATGTTCATTATTTTGCAGTAACGAATAAAAATTTGTTAACCAATAGATTTGATATAATTCCATAAACATGCCGTTACATACTAGTATAGTTTTTTAATCTTTTATTTGCATATTTAAGGCTGTAGAAAGTTTGGCCTTCAAAAGTCAACATAATCATTGACTTTATACAGAAAATTTGCCCTTTTAAAACATTGAATGTTTCATAAAAAATACGCGACAACAAAGTAAAATCATTTCTTAAAACACTGCAAAAAAAAATCATTCTGATTGATGCAGTGGTATTGTCATAAATTGCGCTGGAGTGAACAGTGGTACAGCAAATGTCGAATTTCCTCACACGATGTTATCACACACTATAGATAAACCCCTCACATGTATGACATTCGTATGCTCTAGCATTTCAAATACCACTGAAAACATGAAATGTAATTATATTGACATGACCGTTCCTTATTAAACTTTTTTTTCATTTTAAAACATGAAAATTTTAAGTGTATGTAGAATATTATGCCTTCTCATTTTTAATGTTTTCTTGTAAAGGAGAGGTATGTTTTAAAGATTTAAATTGATTGTAAATATATGTATAGGGGCTGTGAAAACAAAGTTTTGTTATATCTTAAACATTACTTTCAAGAGTTGGAGTTTCAACATTTGATTTATCATACTGTTGATAATATCGATATTATTATAAAAACGAAAATGTGGTATGCTTGCCAATGAGACAATTCTCCACAAAAAGAAATGCCAAGGACATTAATAACCATAGGTCACCGGACGAACTTGAACAATAAACAAAGTTCATGCCGCATAAGTAATAATCTTATCATAGATACCAGGACTTAATACCGTATAGCGGGTTATTTTCGCGGGGTGCAAATTTTCGCTTATTTTCGCGGATAGAACAAAATCGCCAAAATAAGTTCCGCCAAATTAAAGGTGTACATACAAAGGTATGGATACAAGTTTTTAATCCGCCAAAATAATAACCGCCAAAATATTTCGCATACCTTGTTCAATGAAAATCGCGAAATTGTACACCCGCGAAAATAACCCGCTATACGGTATTGTATATACGTCAGACGCGCGTTTCGTCTACAAAAGACTCCTCAGTGACGCTCGAATCCAAAAAAGGTTAAAAATGCAAAATAAAGTACGAAGTTGAAGAGCATTGAGGACCAACATTCCTAAATGTTTTGCCAAATACAGCTAAGGTAATATATGCCTGAGGTAGAAAAGCCTTAGTATTTCAAAAATTCAAACAGTTAATTTATTAATATAACCCTATCAATGATAAGAAATGATACAATATGCTTCTGATTATTAACCTATGCAATAATATTCTTGTTCAGTTATACCATCGATACAAAGACTTTTTTACCCTTAACATATATGTTGTTGATAATTTTTAATTAAGAATACAAAATTGTTAAAAGGGTTCTTGGCTTTACTAATCAACTGTTCAAAATTGTGATTAACTATATTCATATATTCCTATAAATTGATGATGAATTATAAAAAAAAATGGTCGGTAAGACAGCAATTAAGATATAGAGCGATTGATCTAAAATATGAAGAGGCGGTTGACCTAATGGTTCGTGTCATTGCAAGAACTAACTTTATCTACACTTACACAGTTTGAAAACCAGAAGTTGAATAATTTGTAAGCATCTTAAATGTTTGTGTTATATAAGCTTCTATCTAGTAAACAACTGTTAATTAACATAATATTTTTAAACTATGCTTCAAATGATGCTTTTGTAAATTTGTAACTTGCCTGTAAAATACAAATGAGTTGTGATAAACTTTCTTCATGGTTTGTTTAATAATTTCGAAGCTTTCAATAAGTCGAAAAATGCACGGGGTCTTTTCTCCTATAGTTTTTGATAGAGTTTTTGATAGAGCTCTTCAACTTTGTATTTGTTTGGCTTTTTAACTATTTTGATTTGAGCGTCACTGATGAGTCTTATGTAGTGGAGACTAACGAAAGCTAACCAACTGTAAAAATATCTCTTTGAAATATTTTAAAATTCCTCAGAAAAATGCTCGAGCCACTTGACTTTCATAGCTCAAAATTATTTTACACAATATTTTAATAAAGTAGTTAAAGATTATTTGCTTCTCAAAATGTAAGACGCAATAACAGTCGTATGCTTGCATCATTTTACACAAACACAAAGTCCTGAACATTTCTACATTTGTTTGTTTATTTTTATCAATACCAGTTTGTAAACAAATAACAAGTACATGTTAAGATCCGACGGAATACTTTTATTCCGATTTCGTCGGGTAAATATGCTACTAATTGTGTAGAATTATATAAAAAGACAAGGACTCCTTGAGAGGTCATTTGACAGTTTTGGTCATATTACCATTGTTGTAGCTCTTACTAGGCTGAACATTATTGCTGTTACAGTTTGTACATGTATCTATCTATAATGATATTCAAAATTTTAACAAAAAACTGCAAGACTTCGTTAAAACTACAAATTCAGTGGCAGCAACCCAACAATTGGTTGTTCGATTCGACTGAAAATTTCAGCGCTGATAGATCTGGACCTAATAAAAATTTTACCCCATTTCAGATTTGCCCTTAATGCTTTAGTGTTTGAGATATAGCCAAAAATTTTATTTGACTCCTATGTTCTATTTTCAACCATGGTTGCCATGTGTGTCGATGGATCAAAACTTTGGATAAAATTTAATAATTTCGAAGCTTTCAATAAGTCGAAAAATGCACGGGGTCTTTTCTCCTATAGTTTTTGATAGAGTTTTTGATAGAGCTCTTCAACTTTGTATTTGTTTGGCTTTTTAACTATTTTGATTTGAGCGTCACTGATGAGTCTTATGTAGTGGAGACTAACGAAAGCTAACCAACTGTAAAAATATCTCTTTGAAATATTTTAAAATTCCTCAGAAAAATGCTCGAGCCACTTGACTTTCATAGCTCAAAATTATTTTACACAATATTTTAATAAAGTAGTTAAAGATTATTTGCTTCTCAAAATGTAAGACGCAATAACAATCGTATGCTTGCATCATTTTACACAAACACAAAGTCCTGAACATTTCTACATTTGTTTGTTTATTTTTATCAATACCAGTTTGTAAACAAATAACAAGTACATGTTAAGATCCGACGGAATACTTTTATTCCGATTTCGTCGGGTAAATATGCTACTAATTGTGTAGAATTATATAAAAGGACAAGGACTGCTTGAGAGGTCATTTGACAGTTTTGGTCATATTATCATTTTTGTAGCTCTTACTAGGCTGAACATTATTGCTGTTACAGTTTGTACATGTATCTATCTATAATGATATTCAAAATTTTAAGAAAAAACAGCAAGATTTCGTTAAAACTACAAATTCAGTGGCAGCAACCCAACAATTGGTTGTTCGATTCGACTGAAAATTTCAGCGCTGATAGATCTGGACCTATTAAAAATTTTACCCCATTTCAGATTTGCTCTTAATGCTTAAGTGTCAATCGTAACTACTCGGCCATTCTCGCTATGCAGTACAATAACCTCGTATGCACTACGGAGAAATTCTTCTTAAATTGTTGGCCGGAATTGTAGTGATCCGCGACACAAAGAAGTTCTATCCTCCAGGTGGCGCTGTAATTTGGTTATATATCACAGTAATCAAGAACTTTAACTCTGCCAAATATTTTGGCGCGAAAGAAGGAGCAAGGTAAATAAGTAATGGTAAAAAAATTGTACCATTCCAGTCGAAAAAATATAAAATTCAATCGGATCGGAAAATTTTCCGGACAGGAGCAAGGTAAATCAGTAGTGGTAAAAAAAATGTACCAGTCCAGTCGAAAAAATATAATTTTGAATCGAATCGGAAAATTTTCCGGACAATGATTCCTCCGCCTAATGCATACGAGGTTATTTCTTCGTGCAACCAGAAAGGCCGAGTAGTTCCGATTGGCTTAAGTGTTTGAGATATAGCCAACAATTTTATTTGACTCCTATGTTCTATTTTCAACCATGGTTGCCATGTGTGTCGATGGATCAAAACTTTGGATACAATTTAAAAACTAAATACCCAAATTAACATTTAGTTAAGGTTTGAAGGTATTTGGTCCGGTAGTTTCAAAGGAAAAGATTTTTGGAATAGTTTACAACAACAACAGACGACGACAGACGCCGGACGACGACAGACGGCAAGTGATGGCATTAGCTCATATTGGACCCTTCGGGCCTTGGCGAGTCAAAAATGAATAGTTTAGACACCAAAACATCGACAACCATCGAATTACTGACTTTAGCTTTGTGACGGGGCGATAATATAATAGTGCATGGTTAACGTGTTTGTGAGCACCTAACACATCCTTATCCAGGAGAGCTATTTTTTACAACACGACATAAAAAGAATAAAAAAAAATCAGTTGAAAATGAATTGAAACTAACTATCAATGTGACAAACATGTCTTTAATTTGTTTACCGAGTGGTAGTCGGAAAATTGTACTGCCACTGTAAACACTTGCGACAGACAAATAACGGATCCTTTACAGTTATGCGAATTGGTGTAACGCTTCTGTTATATAAAATCTCTTTGGCGCATGCATATTAATACGAATCACACACACATATTACAGTCTTGGTGTAAATTTAAGTAACTAAACCAAAAGAAAAAGAAGTAACTAGTTAAAGTGTGTCAAAAGGCAAAATAACATGTTCGTTTCCTTCTCGATTTGTCAGTAGCAAATTTCTATAGCCCTTCATTAGACGATTAGGCTCAACCTAGTTAATATATGTATCGTTCAAAATAGGGGAAACGATACCAGAGGAACATCCAAACTCATATATCGGAAATAAACTGACAACGTCAGGACAAAAAAAATCACTAAAAAAACCAACCAGACAGACAGATAGACAAACAGTAGTACACAAAACACAATAAAGAAAATTAAGACTGGGCAACATAAACATCACCTTACTGGATGCTCTTGAAGGGTAATCAGATCCTGTTTTCTTTCCCTGAATATAAGCCACTGTAAAAGATTTAAAAAATAACCCAATAAACAATCGCAAACAATCGCTCTATCATTTAAAGTGGTCATGTATGGGTCTTACATATTACAGATATGTGGTTTCAGATTTAAGAATTTATTGAAACTATAAAAACGGTATTTGGCAATACTTTTATGAATTTGTGGTCCTCAATGCTCTTCAATTTCGTACTTTATTTGGCCTTTTCAATATATTTTGTTTGGAGCGTCACTGCTGAGTCTTTTGTAGACGAAACGCGCGTCTGGCGTATATATGAAATTTCAATCTTGGTATTTATGATGAGAATTCCTAAATATTTTAAATGTATTGTCTGCATACCATACTAATAAATAAGAATAAGATTACATGATATGATTGCATCTAACACAACCATCGACTAGAGATCAAATATACCAAATAATAAGATTTAAAAGGAGCCTGATATGAAACATGCAAAACAACTCAAACGAGAGAATGTTCGTACTGATTTATCGTCAAAGCAAGAAACGTAAAACAAATGATAAACAATAACAACAAATGACAATTACTAGACAACAATCTAATGAAGTCTGATGGATAATGTTCTCATTTAGAATCGTAACATATCTCGCATGCAGATCCACAAATTTAATATTATTCATCGCAATCGTTTGGAGTCAGCAAAAAGACAACCAAAATAACACAACATCAAATACACAATGAATAAAGAAATACATAGTTAGTCAAAATTTAATGACAAATGATAAGGCCCTCTAGATCTTCTGCGTCGCCTAATAACGCTTATGACCACCGTCATAACTTGGACCTATAACAGAAAATAATAATATACATATAGATATGAATTATCCTAGATAAATATCTTAATACATTTTGAAAACTTAATTTTTCATATCCTTCATCACAAAATTATCGCTTTGACATACATATGCAAAAACATTTAAAGGAAATATGTTATAACTTCATCCTATACACAACATATTTGTGTATTGTCAAATATTTTTCACTAGATTTTGTCTTTATTGAGATATTTTATTTCTTCTCGAATTCGAGATTCTACTAATGCTTGTTTTACGACAATATTTGTTTTTTAAATCGAGTTTTACGTATCTAATTATGGATCTTATAGTTTCCGATTCAAAGTCTTTGAATATACGAGATCATGAGGTTATTGATAAATCCTCGGCCGTTCCAACTCTGATCCGTATATGAGTAAGAGAAAATAGATGGGGAACAGAAATGATCACGGGGTTTGTTTATGGGTATTTTAGTCAGTTTACTACAGAAATTTCGAGAAAATTTGAATTTGAAATGATTATTTTAAAACTCATATTGTGAACTAAAAATTAGGTATATTACCATCCTTTCGAAGTAGTCCTATAGACAGATAGTTTACCTGTCAGATTTTTCTTCTCTCAAAAGATAGTAGTATACTTCAATTATTAATGATTGCAGGGTTCAGCTAGCAAGCCAGCTACCCTAAGTTATTACCTTTACTACAACATTTAAGTACTTTTGCTGTAAAGTGTATTGTTGATTTTTTCTTTCTTTTTTTTTATGAAAAAGGTATGTTCAAACAAGTGTATCATTACTTTTGTTGTCTAAGATATATTAATAAATAATACTTACATGGAAAATATTTCTTGCCACTGAATAATATAAAATAAAATATTATGAGATAGAATTTGAAATTATTGTATAGATAAGAGTGTTGTCAGAGATTACTTTTACACATAGGGAGTCGGTTTATTTTTTAATATTACAGGTGCACGACTTAAGGAAAATGGATGATCTTATATTATAATACAGTTGTCTTTCTCCTACCAGAAAACAATATACTATGGTAGCTGTAATATAGTTATATCGTATTATGGTTCAATTCATTCCTTTATATTAAAAAATTAATACAGACAATTATTCTTTATAACATTGATTTAAAAAATGTCTCTTTAAAAAAAATTTTAAAAAAATGTCTCTTTTGTAATGTTACATTAATAGATGACAGCCTCCTAAAATAATACATCGAATCCTGCTTTCAATTAGAACTTATTTTTACCGAGAAGGGCAATATCAAATTACTGCGAAGTTGTATAAAACGGGGTAAACGCGAAATAAAGTATGTGCGAAATTACGTTAGTTTGCAGTATTGAAAGGAACGACTAAAGTTGAGTCTAAGCATGTTTTATTTTGTTTTTTACGAATCAGTGATACGATATATATCAGTATCTCAAACCCGGAAAACATGTTTTAACTGTCCATGATCCTATGGACATCTGGTTAATAGTCAGACCCTGATCGATGAACTTATGTTTTTTTTTTATATCATTTTTGACGAGACTCAATTTGCACGAGAGATGTTAAATGTAGATCAAGACAATTGTGGCGTATAAAGAAGCTTTCGGTTCAAAGATCATGCTTATACTCCATCTATCCTTAAGTGTTTTGTGGATAGTAGATATAGTTTATATGAAATACTTACGAGCATTTGGCAAAACATTCATTCTTGTATGTCTTTCCATAGGGTCCACAAACTTTTGGACCGCCTTCCTGGCAGTGTGAACATGGATCACAGGGACATTTTCCAGAACATTGTACGGTAGTTTCCCTATAAAAATTATTTGATTCACAATTCGAATATGGCTACAATATGTTAAAACACCGAATATTTAATGATAAACATATAATATATCCCCCATAGGTTTCGCCTTTTACCATAGAATTATACGTATAATAAACCAAGTGTTCAATTTAGAAGTTATCTTGTTCGATATAGGTAAATTGAAGTTCAAATTGTCTTATTGTGTATAATGTATTGATAATTTTAATATAAGACTGAAAGATATAAAATCATGTTATACACTTTTTCTCAATAAAATAAATAACAAAACAAATACACGACCTTTAAACAATATTCTAATTTTTAGTCTTAATAAAATATAAATCAAGAAATAGTTGTATAAATAAGAAAATATCTTTGTATTTGGTTGTATATGTTTTTGCACATTCCATATATCCTATATTTGAAAGATTGTGATGCAGTAATTCATCTTGATAACCAATCAATATATCAAAAAACACTCATTTGTTGACAAATGTTAAAGAATCTTAGCTATCAGTATATTGTCTTACTTGCATTCAGCATGACATTTCGATTTGTATGTCTGGCCATCCTTTCCACAGACTGGACTATAATACGATGCCGGACATTTTTCACAGGGGTCACAAGGACATTGTTTGTGACACGCTACTTTGACGTTTCTGCAATAATTTATTATGCAGTAGACATGTGCAACACTACGCTTAAAATACAGTGGTGTATGAACAAGTATGCGTTAAAGGCTGAATATCGGGAACATGAAATCTAAATTCTATTCATTTTTTTCATTGCATACAGCATAGCAATTTGATTACTAATTATGATCAATTTTGAAGGATTCACAAAAGGAAAACGCACCTGACATTAAAAACAACATGCTAGCTTTGTGTAAAAGTATACATATCTTACACATGTTAAACAAAACTTATTAACAAAAATATGTTTGCGATTATGTACATATTCTTAATGTATATTAGATTGATTTATCTGGACTATGTTTTCATAAATATTATGATTCTTACACGGTCATTTTATCTTGACACATGTTGGAAAGTCTAAACAATAAATCATTCAATGAAGTTAAGTCTTTGTGTCAATTTTCAGACTTAACCACTGCTGTAAACTTGATATTATTGAGACACCTAGCTCTCGGAAATTTTAGGATAGTTGATTACCTTTTAAGATAATTTAGTATGATGTTGATTTGTATATGTATATACAAATTACTGAAAGGTCTAAAACACAATTGCAAGCTTTTGAACAGTACTAAAAATTAGAGTAGTGGTTGAGTTTGAAAATATTCCGAAATATGATCTGATTATTTATCATGGTAAGGTCTATTTTCGCAAATGAATAATAAAATCAAAGGCAGGACTACAAAGTCAAAAAAATAAAAAGACAGGACAGAGATTATAACAAAAATTAATGCAGGAAAACTTTTTTGTGTCCTACCCTCTCCCATTAAAATCAAATGGTAGCGCTCTAAACGAAAACTTTTCAAGTATAAGTTTCTTTGTGTATAATTTGAAACCTTTAAAATAACACGTCTACAAAACAGAAGATGTGGTATTTATGTCAATTAGACAACCCTCTACAAGTGACCAAATATCACAGACATTAACAACTTTTCTTATATAATTATATATAATTTCACTATTTCAATAAGATTTTAGCAGTTTCTACTGGCATTAGGTGTTTATGTGTGTTTCTGTTTAAACGAACCCCTGATCATGAACAAAAATGTTAATGTAATGTCCGTTATACTTCTAATGTTCTTATATTTCAACTCCTGAAATTGTGATTAGAATGATTTGACTACCTTGATCTTGCAAAAACATGGAAGTCACAAAATCATCAGACATGTATGCATTTCATTCGAATTCAAAATTTTTTGCAATCAGTCACATGTATAGCTGAATAATATCTAAATAAACTCATCATAGATACCAGGACGCTCGAATCCAAAACAGTTAAAAAGGCAAAAACAAGTACGAAGTTGAAGAACAGTTTTACTTACTTGCACATGGCATGACACTTTGATTCGTGTGTCTTTTTATCAACACCACACACTTTCATTCCGGTCTTTTCGCATCTCTCATGACAAGGGGCACAAGGGCAGTTTCCAGTACATTCTACGGCATTGTTACTAAAATGTTTAAATATTAGTGAGCCAAGTTAAGAAAGATCTGGATTCACAAAATTTTAAACATCTGAATTCAATAATTTTGTTTACTTGAAACCTAAAAACAGTTTTTTTCTATTTTTTATTATATACCCAAAACATTATTTTCTTTGTGAATAAATTGAACTCAATAGAACAAAACATGTGTTTAACTTTGTTTTTCTCCTTTTTGATTGCAGTTCCTGGCGTAAATGCCTGTTTCTGCCTTAACAAACCGTCTCTTCCAAGAAATCACACTGATAATGTAATTTCCGTTATCTAATTTATGTTGCTATTTTGCAACTCCTTTAGTGGTGTTTTGGATGAATTAACTAGCTAACTTGCTTAAATATAGCAGTAAGTAACCTATCATCACAGAGCTTAAGTCATTTATTAAGCACCATCGCATCAATTAAAGTATCTACGTCAGTATCATGTACCTTTCATCTGATGAATGTTTGGAACAATTAGTGAAATGAGCCTCAGTTTCATTTTATTATATTTGGTTACTTACTACGTTTGTTTAGATAACGTATTACTCAAGCTTAATAAATGTTCAAGATGTCATCGATATAAATCAATAAATTTGCAAAACTAATCATCTGGATACTATTAAAAAATATCGCATATATACATGTATATAATAATTCTCATAGCGTTAGTCCTGTTTTAAGATTGTTTCCTCTAGTCGAGTCCAAGTTATTTATATGTTGTTTATGTAAAACAGAATAGTAGTCATTTGATTATTGGTACAACTTTGCAAACGGCCACAAGTTTATCTCAAGAATATATAAAGTGTTAATTTTCAAATAATGAACTTACGAGCATTTGGCATAACACTCGCTTGTGTATACGTGTCCATCAGCTCCACAAACTAAACCTGGTTTCGTTTCAAGACAATCGGCTTCACAGGAACAAGGGCAATTTGTAAGACATTGTATGGGAACGTTGCTAAAATGATTAAATATTAGTGAGCCATGTTGATAACTAAATTGTTTTATCAAAGTTTATATTCTGAATTAAAATTGACGTATTTTTGTTAATTGAAATTTAAAAACACATATTTTTCTATTGTATACATGAAACATTATTTTCGTTGTGTATAATTTGAACACAAACAAATAAGCCATACTATTTGTTTGAACAAATCTGTTCTGCTCGTTAAGCAAAATGGTAATATAATTTCTGTTCTTAGATTGTTACGCTTTAATTGAAGTCCTCACATTGTTTTCCGGACATTTTGAGTACCTTGATCTTGGTAAATCATTAACGTAAGCATCATATCGATCAAGATCTCAATGAACTGTTGAGATGAATATCATCATTGAAAGTATATAGCCTATTGCTACTTCTTTTTTTGTTACATATCAATCTAGATTTATATATTTAAAAAAAAAGTCCGAAACAAACGAATAGATTACAGAAAACCAATCATCTGGGTACTTTTGATATATCACATATATGATATTTTTCAAAGCGTAACTCAATTTATATTATATTTTTTTGTGGATCAAGAAGAAGAAATGTATACAGTTTTTAATTAACAATATTTAATGTTTTAATGCGTTTTATCTCCTTGCAAATCTTTGATATCAACCACATATTCATCTAAAAAATATATAAAGGTTTACATTTCAAATAATGAACTTACGCGCAGGCGGCATGACATTGGTTGTCGTATGTTCTGTTATTAATTCCACAAACTGGATTTTTGACTTCTGGATGGCACTTCATTTTAATACAGTCACAAGGACAATGCCCGTTACAATGTACCTCAACGTTTCTAAAATGTTAAAATATCAGTAAATGAGGTTAATATAAATTCTGATTTAGCAAAGTTTCAAAGCTTAAAAACGACGCATAAAGGAAATGTAGGAAACCCAATATCTTTTTTAATTGTATTTCTTTTTTCTGTGTGTATAATTTGAAAATAATAAAATCAACAAGCGACTATTTTTATTATTCTCAATTTTTTATCCGATTTCTACAAGTTCTGTCTTGAGCCTTAGTGTTTGCTTTTAGCAAACCTTCTTTACTTTGAAACCAAATGGTTTGTTGCTGCTGTATTTAAAGTAATCAAATTGTGATTTGGACTTTTTGAATGCCTTGATCTTGCTAAAACATGAAAGTTATCGTTTCATTGTTTGAGATCTTTAAGCAACTGCTATCAATAAAATAAGTAAAATATATATCACGAAACAAATATCTGATGAATGCTAAGAATTAATCGGTTAAAATAAGTTTACCTCAATTTTATTCACTTACATATGGTTTTGTTACATATACTAAGTTTTTTGTTTGCAAATCATTTTTGCTCTATATTTATCAATAATGTGTCTGCAAAAAATCAATAGGTAATCAAATCAAAACCAATTATTTATATACATTTAAATTATCTCATATATCATCTTTTTGAATGGCAGTACTCCAGTTATAAGATTGTTTCTGAGGACGGAGAGGAAAATATGATTATTTTTTTCAAGAATAAGACTAGCATGCATGTCATTTGGTTTTCAAATGTTGCTACGATCACGTGTTTATCTCAAATATATAAGTAAAGATTTAATTGTAAATAATGAACTTACGCGCACTTGGCATCGCACTTGGTGTCATATGTTTTGTTATCAGCACCACAAACTGGACGTTTGATCTTTGGACATTCGGAAACTTTCCTGAAATGTTAAAATATTTATTATATTATTCTCAATTTTGATTTTAATTCCTACGGTCTGGGGCATTAATGATTGTTTTCTGTTTTAAAAAATCTTCTGTAGCCCTTCAACTTATCGGTAATTTAATTAACGGTATTTCATTATTGTTTCTATATTCAAGTCGTAAAATGTTTCAATCAAGAACAAAACAGTTTAAATGTCAAAAGGTTATACTAACGGGACTTTCCTTCTTTCTAAAGTGTATAATACAACTATCATATGTATGGAACTCCCTGGCCATGGATATATACTGAAAGACTTTAAAAACTTAACACAAAGCTTGTTGATGTTTTTCATTTAATCGTGACTGATATTCCTTTCATTTTCATATAATGCTTCCCGTACTTCTGTTTGTTTAGAAAAATCAAGATTTGAATATCCTTGGACTAACAAACATCTAGACATCGCATGAATTTCTTTGGGTAAAATTAAAAGCTATTTTTTTTTAGATTTGTTTCTTCGTTTAGCATGTTCTTGAAACTATTACAAATTTTTAATCAGTTAAATTGTTGATTTTCCTTTAAGTCATGAATGAGAAATTGAAATAAATTATTAGAAATTTATACACATAATTTACCGCACGTTCTTATGAAAACAATGCGTTATTACGAAATGTAGTTAAAAGTTGTTTTTGTCTATTACAAAATAAGTATGTTCATGCTTTGAATCAACTTTTAGATTTTAGTCTCCTGTATTTATTTTAAATTGACAAACTTATATCATTAACTTGGACTTTTTATATTTAACATAAAAAACATATTTAACAATTTCTAAAATTTCACATATACTGTATTCCAATATCAGTGTATTATAAACCCATTTGATAATGGGCTAAGCAAGCCTATTTTTGATGATTGAAGAAGAAAATATTTGTTTAAAAATGTTAATATTCAGAATAATAAGTATTTGTCTTACTTGCAATCCAAATGACATTTTGATTTATATGTATTGCCATCAACCCCACATACTGAATGATAATATGATCCGTGACAACCATCTGTGCAATCACAAGGACATTGTTTATTACAACCTATCTTGACATTCCTGCAATAATCGAAAATGAATAAATTTAACAAATAAAATTGAGAATGGAAATGGGGTATAGGTCAAAGAGACAATAACAATAACCCGACCAGGCAAGAACCGAAGGTCACCAATTGGTCTACAAAAATCCAACACCCTGAGATGGTTCTCATCTGGCATCTAAATAAAATTGTGATGTTAATCAGTAAAACATGGATGTCGCATAAACTCCAAAAAAGATAGATGAATTAAAGTTAATTACATGACTGACAAAGGCCAGAGACTGCTAGCTTGGGACAGTCAAAAACATGCAGCGTTGGTACACATGTTTTGTGAAATCTCAGCTCTCTCCTGATACCTCTAACTAGTGTAAAATAAATGTAAACATCAGTTTCAAAGGTATTATATCGTAACGTTTTAGCCAACAGAACAGCAAGTACTAAATGAAATAATGTCTACAAATGTAATAGATCGTAGAGTACATGCATAACAAAGAATAGATATTAATTCAATTGACAAATTGATAGCACAAACAAGGTATTCTTATATTTAACATAAACTACATTTGACTTGGTTTTTAACAATTCCATACATTTCACATATGCTTTTTACCAATATCAGTATATTGTAAACCTTTTTGATAATGGGATAAGAAAGTCTATTATTTATGATTTAAAGAAGTAAATATTTGTTTAAAAATGTTAAGATTAAGGAGGTATTTGTCTTACTTGCAATCTGCATGACATTTTGATTTATATTCCTGGCCATCATCCCCACATACTGGATGATAATATGTTGCAGGACAATTCTCTGCGCAATCACACGGACATTTGTTATTGCATCCCACCTTGACTTTTCTGCAATAATGAAATATGTATAAATTATGATAATGAAAACGGGGAATACGTCATGGATGTGGTCTTCAGCTGGCCCCTAAACAAAATTGTGTACTAGTTAAGTGAAAATGAACTAAATGAAAGAACTTAGAACACTGACAAAGGCCAGATGCTCCAGGTTTCCGACAGGCGCACAAATGCAGCGGGTTTACAATGTTTTGTGAGATTCCAGCCTCAGATGTAGACAAAAGCTATAAAAAGCTTAACAACAAATTCAAAATAACCAATCTTCACCCATACATAATAGTAACAGGTTGTATCACCTTTTCATTCATGTTTTACATTTCGTACTCATTCGGAAAAAAACAAAATATAGACAAAAACACAAATAAACTTATTTTGACGTTTATAATGTCTGCAAATATATTTATATGTGTATACATATACACAGATTCTACCACTGCATCGATTTTAATACGAGCCCTATCAACTAACAGATAAATACATTTGAAATAACATGAGGCCTCATGAGGCTTGCTGACCTTTTTTTTTATATTTGAAAGAAAACTGTTGAGAGTGCAAAAATATCCTGTTGCACGAAATTTGGTAGTGGAATCTTTTGTTTTTATCATTTTACGACAATATGCAGACGATCTTCATTCACGTTTTGAACGACCTGCAACCTAATCATTTTATTTTAACAAATGAACAGAGATCAAACGAATCACATGCTAATTGAATGAAAAATAATTAACATGTAATGCACTTGGTGTGTATATCTGTTTTGCATCAAAATTTAAATAGTCATAATTCATAAAATCATTAAACATGTTAAATGCACACGCAACGTTTCGTTTATCAATGTCAGCTGGTAAATCAATTCTCTGAAAAGTGCATTACATGTTTTTTTTCGATCTAGATCTGTATGCTATGTTAAACTTTGTTATATCTCAACGTGACGCAATTTTTAGCCAACAGAACAGCCCGTAAGTGAAACAATGTCTATAGATACAAAAGATTGAAGGATATATGCATAACAAAGAATAAATATTAATTCAAATTCAAAAAATAATGTTTACTGACATTTAAACAGCAAAAATAATTTTGCGGAATATTCGAATAAACTATACTTACGAAAAAAATGCGTGACATTCATTGTAATAGTCCTGGCCATTTATTCCACAAACAGGTCCAGAATCGCTGTTACAAGGCTTATAATCAGGCCTCCCTGAAAAAAAGATTATTTTTCTTTTTCTTAACCTTTTCCAAATGTTAAATCACAGCATACATATATTTGTTCGAGTGAAAGTTTACTTATTGCTTTTACTCGTGCTGTTTTGCCTGAAAGATAAATCTTAAATCTTGATTTTTCAACCTCGACAGATTTGTTTCTATCTGAAAATAACTACATAGACTCGATTAGACAGTGGTTTGTAAAGGCTACTGTAGAATCAAACGGACAACCATTAGCAAAAACACTGAACCTTGAACAGCTCAGTACACACGTGTTGACATAAATTATCATTTAATCTATATTACCTATTACCAAAAACCTGAATTCTTTTTAATACTTGGAAGTATCTTTTCCATTGATTAATGTAATTGACTATTAACCGCTATATTTGGCATACTATTTTGAGGTCAGGGTTCCATATTATTTTCAATTTCTTACGTTATTTTACATTGTAATGTTGGTTTTTTTTTTATTTATTTCGAGCGTCATTGATGGGTATTTTCAAGACGAAACACGTATTCAGCGTACACAAGTTTAAAATTTGATGAGAATAAGGTTAAGTCATCACGTTCTGTGAGTTTACATTCTTGTATATTTAATAAGGTTTGGCATAATTGAAAACAACAGGTGTGGCTCCCTAAATTGAATTAATTAGAATAAGGGTTTTAATGTAATATAATTAAATAAAAACACAAAAAGACAAAATAAAAGCACTTCATCAAATGTAACTGGTCGTTTATAGCAACATAGATAACAAGAATATGACTGCCTAACCTAATATAAAGCAGAGCATCAGAATGACTTTCAAAATCAATATAAAAGGACATGACTCATCTTTTCGGTAGTAAGGACATTACATGCGATGTAAAACGTTGCAGTTACCAAGAATCAGTACAAAACTAATAGTGTATACTGTATTATCAAAATAGTACGTACAGCTTGATGCAGACGATAGTACAATAAAACTAAAAAGGACGAATAAACATGTAATGCTGAAGTTCTTCATTTCTCAGCTGTGATCACCTTTCAACTTCAATGATCTGAAACGAAAGATTAAAAGTTTGATTTGTTTTTGTATTGCTGTATAACTGTAACAGAACATCTGATTTGTTGAATAGAAAATCAATTAAAACTTATACACTCATATCGGTAGCAAAAATAGTGTCCGTACATCATTCAACCTTGAACAGAAACAATATCAGAATGTAGTTCATATTAAACACAGTGTAGTCACTCTGTTAATTGTAACAATAAAACTATGTTGAATACTAAAGTACTCATTAGTAATAAAAAGAAAGATTGAGAACCGTTTATCATTGACTAGATATTATTTAATGATATTGCTAAACAAAAACAAAAAGAAATACAGGAAAAACGTAAATCAGCAAAAAAACCGAACTCAAAGGAATATTCTTTAATTACTATTTGCCATTTTTGACCATACAAGAATCAACACATATCGTTAATATAAGAAGAATGCAAGAAAAAGAGACGAAAACTGCAACAGGGATAATCAATCTCATAATTCGAAAACGAAATTAAACTGATAATGCAATGCCTAAACAATCAATAAAATGATCCAAAGATAACACATTATACGAAATACGTTTTATTCAGCAGTTTAAACCATAACAGAAACCGGGGATGAACTCATTGGCTCCGGCGGGTGAGTATCTCCTTCTCCACATGTTTTCAACTAAATATAATTAAGTTGAGTAAATCAATGACCTTTTCGAAATCAACAGGAAAGCATATTGATTATTACTTGCGCTGATTAAGTATTATATTTTCAAACACACATCACATTGAACAGTCGATCAATTGCAAAGAAACGTAAATATTGGCTCGGAACATTGGTTAATTTTACGATGAAAACGTAGGGGGGGGGGAGTATTCCTGAACAAACCATTTGTCTAAAATGTTACTTATTAAATGTTTTCATGAATATAAATTTAAATATTCGTTTTCTTGAGAGAGAAAAAAAAATACTTAAAAAAAAAGAACAACGTCAACAACTTTTACACATACAGGAAGAATGATAGTTGCCGTATATTGTAATCTTTGCATTGTTCTTGAATCGTGCAAAATAATAGTTAAAATTGTATATTTGTATTACCTGTTTTCAGAAGCGCTCAAAATGTATGGAAGGAGTCTACTATTATGATGATATAGGAAGCATTATATATATATGAAGGCTAATTAACTAATCGATTCCAATTATGACAGCTGTTTAAAAATTTGAATATGTAAATGCATCATGTATTACATAAAATCTATAAACATGTATTTCTGCAGAATAAAAGTACTAAATATACGTAATCTAATGTAATGACCAGTTTGAAAAAAAAAAGAAATTTGCAATTTATAAATTGTTCAGATGTACAGATGTATGACAATTGATATGTTGCGTTACCATGAATTTTACTCTGTAAAATTATTAACAATGATTGGGGTGTAAAAGTTGATTAGACAAAAAAAAGGCAAAAGACATTTACCTGCACACACAATAAGAAAGTCTCGACAAACTATAATACAATTTATTGACAAAAATTACAATTGATATTTGTCCACTATTATTCGTAACTGAATATTTGAATGAATGAATGTGTCTATTTTTTTCAATCGAAAGATCAACCAAATCTTTACATTTTACATATTTTACATTGTTCTATTATAAACATGTATTTCGATTGCACTTAGACATTTTCAACAGGAATGCTGGTAGTTCAAAAGCATCTTTCCAATGTTGTACATATCTAATTTGAAACTAATTTCTTACACATTATTGCATTTTCTGTGTTCAGAGCCATTTGAAATGTTAGAGCATAGGAAAAGTGTTTGTAACACAATATATCTGGTTGTTTTTGTTATGTTCACACATCATTAACTATATAATGAACTTGTATACAAATGCCATACAAGTGATAGGTATATCTAGCTATAAAACCAAGTTTAATCAATCATTTTCTACATAAAAAATGCATGTACCACCTGAAACATAAGCAATATGTTATCCATTCGTATAATGTGTTTGAGCTTTATATTTTGTTATTTGATTAGGGATTTTCCATATTGAGTAATCCCCGAAGTGTTCTTTTTAATATGTTGGAAGAGTATATTTGAGTGTCGAAATCTTTTATTGTTATGTAAAAGGAAAATTGGTATGGAGAAGGACGTGCATGAAGTATATGAATGCATGCTAAGCACTTATTTAAATAATGACAGCTGGATAAAAACTTACATACAAATTCATTACTTGTTACATAAGTCCGTCGAATCAATTCTACTACAAGTTGAAAATGCTATAAATGAACAAGTACTTTTTAAATGACGAAGTTTTATTTCTTTATTTATTTATTTTTTTTTGGGGGGGGGAGAGGGTGGTAACTGAGCTATAATTGGGATCATTGACAAGCGACGTGTACATTAAATCTCAGACACTGCACATTTCAGATGTACTCTTGTATTTTAATTCCCGATATACTTGATTAAGCACAGGTAACCACGCTGAAAAAACCTCATTGATTGTAATCATAAATATGAAATGAATTAAAATTGTAAAGGTTCTTTAAACTCATCAAACGTCATTTTACATTTTAGATAGGAGTTATAACTTAATGTTCTGGTTCTGAGGTTAAAGCCCCCAAAAAATTGACAAGGCCATAGTGTCTTGAATTTTCTTCTACATATTTGTTTTCTATTTTCCAGAAATCACAATAATATTTGTTTATCTAGTTTGAAATGGCAATTCTTTAAATGACAAATTGAGATTTCTTATAATTCGCGTTTAAAATTAGAAGCCGTTTTGATACATTATAACATTCAAAATGTTTAGTTCCTTTCATATTTCGGATCAATGAGGTTTGTTTAACGTGGTAACCTGTGCTTAATTCAGTATATAAGAAATAAACAGGCAAGAGTACATCTGTTATGTGCAGTGTCTGGCAGAAAGTGAATGCACTCTTACTATCCACATTAAAGATCAGTTACCTCACCAAATGCTGACTGCGTCATGTGAAAAGTACATGTTAACATATTACGTTTTTTCAATTTGTAGCAGAACATGTTCGATAGACCCATGTAACAATTAATGGATTTGTATGTAAATGTATATCCAGCTGTTATTATTTGAATAAGTGATTAGCTTGCATTCAAATGATTCCTACATGTTCTTCTCCATACCAAATTTTTCCTATAAATAACCATTAAATATTTCAACACTTAAATATGATCTTCCAAGTTACAAAATAGAAAATTAACAAAATTACTGAGATCCAAGGAAAAATGAAAGTCCTTTCTCAAATGGCAAAAACAAAATTTTAAACACATCAAACGAATCGATCAGATGTTTTATATTCCTGACTTGGTACAGGTATTTTATTATGTAGAAAATGGAGGAGTAAACTTGGTTTTATAGCTATAGTGCCTAGAAAGATTTTGTGAGGTAGACGAAATTGACTTTAAAACGATCGTATTGACTTTTGAAAAATGCTTTTATTTTGTTATGATAAATAATAATTTTACCTGCCGTAGTCGTGCGTAAATTATATTTCGGCATTTCTCTTAAGAAAATGACGTTTTTAATGGAACAAAACGTCTTATTTGTAAACTTTCTCTTTTGTCTCCACAATATGCTTTTAAAAAATAATCTTTTAACTGTTTATTTCGAACAATTTGTGAAAATAGAAGAAGCGGCAATTCTTACATTTCATACCTTAACTTTTATTGATAAAACATAATATTGACTCGTCCAGTGTCCAGATTGAAGTTTATTGTTTAGTTACCGTACACATTCATGCACGTATTAATTAATCAACAGTCATGTATGAAAAGCATAAACAAGTTTGAAGGTTACCTACGATTCAATAACAATGACCAGTCCACATCGTAAAAATGTATAAGGGTAAATTGGGTAGGAAGAAAATGTCAGATATTTTATGTTCATTATGTTGCAGTAACGATTAAAAATTTGTTGACCAATAGATTTGCTATAATTTCATAAACATGCCGTTACATATTGGTATAGTTTTTTAATCTTTTACTTGCATATTTATGGCTGTAGAAAGTTTGGCCTTCAAAATTCAACATAATCATTGACTTTATACAGAAAATTTGCCCTTTTAAAACCTTGAATGTTTCATAAATAATGCGCGACAACAAGGTAAAATCATTTCTTAAAACACTGCAAAAAAAACTGTTTCATTATATCGATTATGATGTGCGATCAATACAAACATACATTAAAATGATAAAATCTTCATATGCTCTAGCATTTCAAATACCACTGAACACATGAAATGTAATTATATTGACATGCCCGTTCCTTATTAAACTTTTTTTTCATTTTAAAACATGAAAATTTTAAGTGCATGTAGAATATTATGCCTTCTCATTTTTAATGTTTTCTTGTAAAGGAGAGGTATGTTTTAAAGATTTAAATTGATTGTAAATATATGTATAGGGCTGTGAAAACAAAGTTTTGTTATATCTTAAACATTATTTGCAAGAGTTGGAGTTTCAACATTTGATTTATCATACTGTTGATAATATCGATATTATTATAAAAACGAAAATGTGGTATGCTTGCCAATGAAACAATTCTCCACAGAACGAAATGACAAGGACATTAATTACCATAGGTCACCGGGCGAACTTGAACATTAAACAAAGTTCATGCCGCATAAGTAATAATCTTATCATAGATACCAGGACTTAATATTGTATATACGCCAGACGCGCGTTTCGTCTACAAAAGACTCCTCAGTGACGCTCGAATCCAAAAATGGTTAAAAATTCAAAATAAAGTACGAATTTGAAGAGCATTGAGGACCAAAATTCTTAAAAGTTTTGCCAAATACAGCTAAGGTAATATATGCCTAAGGTAGAAAAGCCTTAGTATTTCTAAAATTCAAACAGTTAATTTATTAATATAACCTTATCAATGATAAGAAATGATACAATATGCTTCTGATTATTAACCTATTAAAATATAGAGTGATTGATCTAAAATATGAAGAGGCGGTTGACGCAATAGTTCGTGTCATTGCAAGAACTTTATCAACACTTACACAGTTTGAAAACCAGAAGTTGAATAATTTGTAAGCATCTTGAATTTTTGTGTTATATAAGCTTCTATCTAGTAAACAACTGTTAATTAATATAATATTTTTAAACTATGCTTCAAATGATGCTTTTGTAAATTTGTAACTTGCCTGTAAAATACAAATGAGTTGTGATTAACTTTCTTTATGGTTTGTTTAATGATTTTGAAGCTTTCGATAAGTCGAAAAATGCACGGGGTCTTTTCACCTATAGTTTTGGGTAGAGTTTATGATATGTCTAGACTAACAGATAGTTTTGCATGAATCAGTAACAGTGCCCATTCCTAACATAGACTACTTCATTCATATTACAGTAAGAAAATTGACTGAATGACAAAATATTAAAATTCATCAAAAAGCCGAGATCCTTATTTTGGACCTGCAGACATATCATTGAGGTAAAGTTTGTTTGAAAATTTTTTTATTTTATTTCCCTTCTTAGACTTTTAGATTACACGAATAATCTTGATAATTTAAGGGAGTAAACATGTTCATAGTCACCACGGCGGTTTTAATTAAATGTATAACTGAAAACGCCATAAGTTCAGCTTGAGTACACCTAGTGACGTATAACTTGTGGCGTACAATTAGACACAAGCATTATGCAAAACGCTGTAATGTTTTTTTGATAAAATGAGACAATAATTTCAAAATAAAGAAGACGACCTGACCTAAATCTCTTACCAGTTATTTGTTAACGTTTGAAATGACAAACTTATTTATGGTTCTCATCAAATTTTACCATCAATAAGAATACAAACAGAAAAAGATATTCAACCGTCTTAAAAACATTCAAATGAACACAAATATCCAAATCCTATACAGATATATTTTTGATTTCTATTGCATAGTTACATGTTGTTTTTCTTTTCTTCAGAAATTCCCATTTATTTTTTTATCTAGGTTGCCAATAATTTTGCTTACACTGTACGGACATATTTTTTTTACAAAGTAGTCTTTTCGCTTATGCAAGAACTTTTACAATGCTAAATGTATTTCCTATATAAGATCAATGAGGTTGGAACAAAGTTGTTACCTTGTAATTGATCAACTATGTCGGAATTTGAAAGGTAAGAGTATATTTGATATTTTTAGTAACTATGGGGGAGTGAATGTACTATTACCTGTCTATTATCCATATTATAGAACAGTAACTACACAGACATGTTGTCTACTTTATATGGAAATTCTTTTGCGGAGTTATTAACTTGTAAAAAACATATTTTATGTACTTTTAAATGAACAAATAATGCATTTACTTGTTAATTTGGAGACAGCTGTCATTATTTGAATTTGTTATCGACAAGCAATTTTTATATTTCATGCATGTATTTCTCAAGGTAAATAAAATTCAACGCCTACACATATACTTTTAAAATATACTGATAAAGTAAGGGTCTGCTCTTCTTTTTGAATGAAGCGTAAAACAAACAATGCAATCATATTGAGATGACCATTTTTTTCAAATTTTCAATATTACCATTTAAGGGGTATGCATATAATTATTCGTTTTTAATAATAATAATTCTAAGTGTGTATGTACCAATTTGATGTGTGGTATTAAGAGATAAATTTGATTCAAAATATATGGATAGGATTGTGATATTTGAAAGCAGAAAAGGGTAACACTCGATCAACATTTTAATCATTTAAGAATTGGTTTGTGCTTTGTTCATTTGTTTATGTTACAATTGCTCGTCTGATGAATATGACGGTTTTTTTTTTAAATACTGCACGTTTATTTAAATTATGAGAGCAAAAATATTTTTTTCAATGTGAAAGTAATTAATGGGCGTACAAGTTATTCTGTAGTGATTGTATGATAAAAATGTGTATCTCAAAATTAAGCCCTTTTAACTTTTTGGCTTGGAGCGTCACTAATGAGTCTTTTGAAGACGAAACTCGCGTCTGGCGTATATTCAAAATTTAGCCCTGGTATATATGATGAGTTTATTGAATATATTGCTAATATTTCAAATGCGATGGTTGATGAGTTATAGTAGAAATAAAGATAATGAAATGGTCAAGAAAAATACAGCAATAATGGTCATATTAAACTGAACCGTAATGAGAAAAAGATTAACTTTAATGAAAATCTTTTCAAAATTATGGTTTATTTTTATTTTGTTTATAAGAATTCAGTAGATATAAGAAGATGTGAAATGAGCAAAAATAAGACAGCTCTAAATCCTAGTCACAACTTGAAAGAGTAAGCCATAATAGATCAAAGTGATGCCTTCAGCATGGAGCTCACGCAGAACACCAAGCTATAAAGGGCACCAAAATAAATCGAGTATTCAAAAGTGAAATGTGAAAGGCCAAATAAGAACCAAAAAATTTAGAAGTCTCCATTCACGAAGATTGTTACCAGATTATGATTTTTACATATACATGTATATTGATACACAACTGCATTTTAGCGCCTGTCCCAAGTCAGGAGCATCTGGCTTTTGTCAATGTTCTAAGTTCTTTAACATAGTTCATCTTTATGTTTTGAATTTTATGTGCCATCCATTTTCACTGAACTAGTACACAATTTTATTAAGGGACCAGATGAAGACCACATCCATGACATATTCCCCATTTTCGTTATCATTTCTTTTTTAATTGATTCATATTTTATCATTGCAGAAAAGTCAAGGTAGGATGTAATAAAAAATGTCCATGTGATTGCGCAGAGAATTGTCCTGCAACATATTATCATCCAGTATGTGGGGATGATGGCCAGGAATATAAATCAAAATGTCATGCTAATTGCAAGTAAGACAAATACTTCCTTAATCTTTACATTTTAAAACAAAAATTTAATTCTTCAAATTATGAATAATAGGCTTTCTTATCACATTATAAAAAAGGTTTACAATATACTGATATTGGAATACAGCATATGTGAAATGCTAAGAATTGTTAAACACCAAGTCAGATGTAGTTTATGTTAAATATTAGAAGACCGTGTTTGTGCTATCAGTTTGTCAATTGAATTAATATATTTTCACTGTTATGCATGTACCCTTCAATCTCTTATATTTGTAGACATTATATCACTTAGTACGTGCTGTTCTTTTGGCTAAAAATTTACGATACAGTACGTTTTTAACTAATGTTTACATTTAGTTCTTGTGGTGTACAACCTTGTCGTAATAAAATATTGCTTTACATTTGAATCGTCTGTTAGTTTTATGAAAACCTTTACTACTGAAAATATATGCAATTAGACATCACATTAATGCAATGTCTCATTTTGTGATATACACTGTATCAATATATTGAAAAAGAAATGCATGACCTTGTGTTTGAGGGATGACTATCCTGAATCATTTGTTTATGAAACCTAAATATTTCGGAGCCTTTTATAGCTGACTATGCGGTATGGGCTTTGTATATTGTTGAAGGCCGTACAGTGACCTATAGTTGTTAATTTCTTTGTCATTTTTGTCTCTTGTGGACAGTTGTCTCATTTGCAGTCATATCACATCTTCTTTTTTATACTAAGTATTTATAGTAAAAAAATGTATGATGAAGACATAATCTGTCAGTTTAAATGCGGTCTGACGCTGACATGTCAGTAGCTGCTAGTAGTCCTTTGTTAATTTATGCAGTATTGTCATTTTGCTTAGTTTCTTTTATTACTTATTCTAACATCGGACTAGAACTTTGTTTTATTGAGTTTTACTGTGCGTATTTCTGTGAGTTTCTTTATTCTACATTGGCTACAGGTGTAAGGGGAGGGCTGAGATGTCACAAAACATGTGTAACCACGCTGCATTTTTTCGCCTGTCTCAAGCTTAGAGCCTCTGGCCTTTGTCAGTTTTGTATGTTCTTTAACATTAGTTCATCTACATGTTTTGGAAATTATGCAACATCCATTTTTTACTGAGCTAGTAAACTAATTTATCTAGGGGCCAGTTGTGGAACACCTCCAAATGCTGGACTTTTTGAAGACCTATTGGTGATATTCAGTTGTTGTCTGCTCTCTGGTCGGGTTATTGTCTCTTTGGTGTATACCCCATTTTCATTCTAAACTTATTTTTTTTAATTTATTCATATTCGATTATTGCAGGAATGTCAAGATAGGATGTTATAAAAAATGTCCTTGTGATTGCACAGATGGTTGTCACGGATCATATTATCATTCAGTATGTGGGATTGATGGCAATACATATAAATCAAAATGTCATTTGGATTGCAAGTAAGACAAATACCTATTATTCTTTATCTTAACATTTTAAAACAAATATTGTCTTGTTCAATCATAAAAAAATAACCTTTATTCCATTATCAAATGGGTTTATAATACACTGATATTGTAATACAGTATATGTGAAATTTTATGAATTGATAAATACCAAGTCAAATGTATTTTATGTTAAATATAAAAAGTCCTAGTTGATGATATAAGTATGTCAATTAAAATATATACTGGAGACTAAAATCTTAAAATTGATTCAAAGATTGAACCCATTTATGGACAAAACAAATTTTAATTACATTTCGTAATAACGAATTGTTTTCAAAAGAACGTGAGGTAAATTCTGTGTTTAAATTTCTAATGATTTATTTAAATTTTCATTTTTCATTTATAACTAAAAGGAAACTCAACCATTTTTACTGATTAAAAGTTCGCAATGGATTCAAGAATATGTTTAACGAAGACACAAATGTAAAAAAAAATCAGATATGCGCTTTTAATTTTGCCTCACGAAATTCGTGCGACGTCAAGATGTTTGTTAGTCTAAGGAAACTCAAATCTTGATTTTTCTAATCAAACAGAAGTACGGGAAGTGTTATAGGAAGTGAAAGGAATATCAGTCATGATTAAATGAAAAACATCAACAATCTTTGTTTTATGTTTTTAAAGTCTGTCAGTATATAACCATAGCCAGGAAGTGCCATGCCTATGATAGTCGTAGTGTACCCTTTACAAAGGAAGAAGGTCCCGTTGGTATAACTTTGTGACATTTAAACTGTTTTGTTCTTGATTGAAACAATTTAGGACTTGAAATATAGAGGCAATTATAATAAAGTACCGTTTATTATATTTATACAGATTAGTTAAATGGCTACAGAAGATGTTTTAAAACAGAAAAAAACCATTAATGCACTAGACCGTAGGAAATAAAATCAAAATTGAGAATAATAAAATATTGTTTTATTTTATTGTATACAAATTATACATACCAAACATTCTAATAAAAAAAGTCTCGTTTCCTATATTTCGATGAAAAAAACGTTAATTTCAAAAATAAGATTTAAAACTTTGGTAATTAAAGATTTATATAAATCTTGCTTTCTAATATTTTAACATTTTAGGAAAGTTTCCGAGTGTCCAAAGATCAAACGTCCAGTTTGTGGTGCTGATAACAAAACATATGACACCAAGTGCGCTGCCAAGTGCGCGTAAGTTCATTATTTACAAGTAAATCTGTATTTATATTTTTGAGATAAACACATGATCGTAGCAACATTTGAAAACCAAATGACATGCATGCTAGTCTTATTCTTGAAACAATAATCATATTTTCCTCTCCGTCCTAATATTATAACTGGAGTAACGCTTTTAAAAAAGATGATATATGAGATAATTCAAATGTATGAAGATAATTGGTTTTAATTTGATTATCTATTGATATTTTGTAGACACATTATTGATAAATATAGAGCAAAAATGATTTGCAAACAGAAAACTTAATATATGTCACAAAACGATTTTTAAGTAAATAAAATTGCGGTAAACTTATTTTAACCGATTTGTGCTCAGCATTCGTAAGATGTTAGTTTCGTGATATAATGAGAAGTTACACTTCACTAAATATTTTATTTATTTTATTGATATCAGCAGTTGCTTAAAGATCTCAATCAATGAAACGATAACTTTCATGTTTTAGAAAAAAACACAGTATTCAATTTGTTCAAAGCACAATTTGAATACTTGAAATATAGTAGCAACAACCATTTGGTTTAAGAGTAAAGAGGGTTTGCTATAAAAAAAAACATACAAGCTTAAGAAAGTACATGTAGGAATTGGATAAAAAATTGAAAATAACAAAAATAGTTGCTTGTTAATTTTATTGTTTTCTAATTATACACACATAAAATAGAAATACAATTGAAAACATTTAAAGTTTCCTAAATTTCCCTTATACATCGTTTTTAAGATTTGAAACTTTGCTAAATCAGGATTTATATTAACCTCATTTACTGATATTTTTTACATTTTAGAAACGTTGAGGTACATTGTAACGGGCATTGTCCTTGTGACTGTATTAAAATGAAGTGTCATCCAGAAGTCAAAAATCCAGTTTGTGGAGTTAATAACAGAACATACGACAGTCAGTGTCATGCCGCCTGCGCGTAAGTTCGTTATTTGAAATGTAAACCTTTATATATTTTTTAGATGAATATGTGGTTGATAGCAAAGAATTCCAAGGAGATAAAAACGCAGTAAACATTAAATATTGTTAATTAAAAACTGTATACATTTCTTCTTCTTGATCCACAAAAGAATATAATATAACTTGAGTTACGCTTTGAAAAATATCATATATGAGGTATATCAAAAGTACCCAAATGGTTGGTTTTCTGTTATCCATTCGTTTGTTTCGGACATATTTTTAAAATACATAAAACTAGAATGATATGGTATTAAAAAACTGTATATGCAGTGTGTAACGAATCAGTATTCAAGTTATTTACAACGGAGGTTAACTAATATCCTTAAATATGTGCTGAACATTCATTAAGTTTCATGACGAATAGAGAAGTAAAAAAAGGCTTAATACTTTCAATGATATTAATAATCTCAACAGTTCATAGAAGATCTAATCGATATGATGCTTGCGTTCATGATTTAGCAAGATCAAGGTACTCGAAATGTCCAGAACACAATGTGAGGACTTCAATTAAAGCGTGACAATCTAATAACAGAAATAACATTACCATTTTGTTTAACCAGTAGAAAAGATTTCCCCAAACAGAACCACATACTAGTGGATCATGGCTTATTGGTTTGTGTTCAAATTATACACAACGAAAATACTGTTTCATGCATAAAATAGAAAGTATGTGTTTTTAAATTTTAATTAAAAAAAATACGTCAATTTTAATTCAGATTTAAAACTTTGGTAAAGCCATTTATATATTAACATTGCTCACTATTATTTAATCATTTTAGCAAAGTTCCCATACAATGTCTTACAAATTGCCCTTGTTCCTGTGAAGCTGATTGCCTTGATACGAAACCAGGTTTAGTTTGTGGAGCTGATGGACACGTATACACAAGCGAGTGTTATGCCAAATGCTCGTAAGTTCATCATTTGAAAAGTACCACTATATATTCTTCAGATAAACATGTGTCTGACTGCAAAGTTGTACAAGTAATCAAATGACTACTATTTTGTTTTACATAAACAACATACAAGTAACTTGAACTCAATCTAGAGTAAACAATCTTAAAACAGGACTGAACTTATGAAAATTTTTATATACATGTATATATGCGATATATAAAAATTATCCAGATGATTGTTTTTTAAAAATATATATTGATTTATATCGATGGCATTTTGAGCATTTATTAAGCTTGGGTAATATGTTCTCATATAAAAAAAAACGTAATAAGTTACAACTCAATAATCAAATATCATAAAACGAAAGTGAGGCTCATTTCACTAAATGTGCTAAACATTCATCATTTCACTAAATGTGCTAAACATTCATAATTTCACTAAATGTGCTAAACATTCATCATTTCACTAAATGTGCTAAACATTCATCATTTCACTAATTGTGCTAAACATTCATCAGATGTAAGGTACATGATACTGAAGTAGATACTTTAATTGATGCTATCCTTCTCAATATTTGAGTATGTGACGATAAGATGCTTACTGCTATATTTTAGCAAGTTAGCTAGTTAATTCATCCAAAAGGAGTTGCAAAATAGCAACGATAATTAGATAACGGAAATTTAAAGTTCAGTGTGTTTTATTGGTAGAGACAGGTTGTTAAGGCAGAAACAGGTAGTTACGTTTAAAACTGCAATCAAAAAGGAGAAAAATAAAATTAGTCACATGTTTTGTTTTATTGAGTTCAAATTTATACAAAGAACATACTATTTGAGGTATATTATAGAAAATAGAAAAACAAAGTTTTTAGGTTTCAATTGAACACAATTACGTCATTTTTTTTTATAATTCAGATGTTTAAACTTTTGTAAATTCAGATCTATCTTAACTTGGCTCACTAATATTTAAATATTTTAGTAACAATGCCGTAGAATGTACTGGAAACTGCCCTTGTGCCCCCTGTCATGAGAGATGCGAAAAGACCGGAATTAAAGTTTGTGGTGCTGATAAAAAGACACACGAATCAAAGTGTCATGCCATGTGCAAGTAAGTAAAGCTTCAATGCTCTTTGGTCTTTTTAACTTGTTTTGGATTCTAGCGTCACTGATTTGTCTTTTACTTACAAAACTCACGTCTGGCGTAACAATAAATAATGCTGGTATTTATGAAAGTTTATCTAGATATAATTCAACTATACATGTTGCTGATTGCTAAGTGTTGAACGCAAATGAAATGCATACATGTCTGATGATTTGGTGATAGCTCAGATTCCTTAAGAATGTTCGCTTGCCATGTTTTAGGGTTTTTGTCAGATTTTCGGAATCCTCTGGTTTTACCCTTTTGAATGCCTTAAAATGTTTACCCATTTTCTTTTTATAAATATTTTACATGTATCATGATAAACCATATTTGAAAGTCTTATATCCTATAATGGTTTAATTTTTAAATTGTTATTTGGATGGAGAGTTGTCTCATTGGCACTCACACCACATCTTCCTATATCTATTATAAATTTTTTTTTAGTTTTAAATAGTTTTTGAGAACTTAAATCAACTTTGTTAATGATAAAGCTATGAAGTATCAAGAGAGAACATTTTTAATGGCTAATATCTCGATGACAAACAAATTGACCTCCGTATTTGATTTGCTTTTTTTGGTCCCTTTGTTTTCCCCTATCAATATATAATAGTGTTATGAAAAGCTTGTTATTTTGAAACTGATTTAAGATTTATTTGAGGCTAGAAATTAGAATTTGGGTTAAAGGTCGTGTATTTTTTTTTTTTTTTTTTTTATTATTTTAATGAGAAAATTTGTATAACATGTGTTTATATCTTTCAGTCGTTATATGAAAATTATCAACAAATTATTCACAATAGGACAATTTAAAATCATTTAGATCGATCCATGATGAGATATTTTTTTTTTGCGTTAAGCAGTTATTAATTAAATAGTGTTTTTATATTATGATTACAACGAATTTACCTAAATCGAACAAGAAAAGTTTTAAATTGGACATTTGATTTATTAAACGTATAATTCTATGGTAAAGATCAGAATTTATTGGGGACATATTATACTCTTATCCTTAAACATGCTGTGTTGTAACATATTATAGACCTATACATGTATGTGTATTGAATCAAATTATTTTTTCGTTATAGGGGAACTACCGTACAATGTACTGGAGAATGTCCCTGTGATCCATGTTCACACTGCCAGGAAGGCGGTCCGAAAGTTTGTGGACCCTATGGCAAGACATATACGAATGAATGTTTTGCCAAATGCTCGTAAGTTCATAATCTAAACCAGATATACTATCGACAAAACACTAAAGGATAGAGGGAGTACTAGTATTAGCATGATCTTCGAACCGAGTGGTTGTCTATACGACACAACTGTCTTGTTCTACATTTAACCTTTCTCGTGCAAATTCAGTCTCGTCAAGAATGATAAAAAAGAAAAGTATACATAAATTTATCGATCAGGGTCTGACTATTAATCAACTGTCTATAGGGGGATAATTAAATCATTTCTTTTCGGGTTTAAGATACTGACAAATCGAATCACTGATCAATTGATTCGTAATAAAGATAATGAAACATTCTTAGACTCAACTTTAGTCGTTCTTTTCAATTCTGCAAATTAACCCATTTTGCGCCTTTTATACAACTTCGCGGTGATTTAATACTGCCCTACTCGGTAAAAAAAGTTTTGATTGAAAGCTAACATTACAAAAGAGGCATTTTCTAAATCAATATTATAACTGATATTTTATTTTATTTTATTTTATCCAGTGGCAAGAGATATTTCCCATGTAAGTATTGTTTATTGATATATTTTATATTTGTTATTCTCGTGGGATTTTGTCTGATGCTTGGTCCGTTTCTGTGTGTGTCACATTTCAGTGTTGTGTCGTTGTTCTCCTCTTATATTTAATGCGTTTCCCTCGGTTTTAGTTTGTTACCCCGATTTTGTTTTATGTCCATGGATTTATGAGTATTGAACTGTGGTATACTACTGTACAACAGTAATGATACACTAGTTTGAACATGCCTTTCTCATAAATTAAAAAGTAGGGAAAATTCATACACAATCAAATGTACATCAAAACTACTTGACTGTGTTAAATAATGTAACCTTTTTGGGTATTAAGTGAAGTATGCATAGAGAGTAAATTGCTGTAGTCATCAGACTAGCATACCCATAGACAAACTCCGTACATTGATCGTTTTCGTTCCCGACCTATGTTCTTTAACTTATATGCGAATCAGATCTTTGTCGTAAACAAGCATTAATAAATTCTCGAATTCGAAAAGAAATAAAATATCGTAATGAAAGCAAAAGCTGGTAAAAATATTTGTGAAAATACACAAACATATTGTATATCGTATGAAATTATCTCATATTTTTTTCAAATTGTCTTACATATTTATGTCAACGCGGATTTGGGTGATGAAAGAAATGATAAATGATAAAATATTCAAAATGTATTTTAAAAGATAATTGTGTTTATAATAGGATAATTTATACATTGTATCTACATGTATGTTTTTTTTTCTGTTATAGGTCCAAGTTATAACGGTGGTCATAAACGTTATTAAGAGGAACAGATGAAAGCCTTAGCATTTGTCAATAAATTTTGACTAACTTTATATTTATTTATTTATTGTGTATTTGATTAACGAGTGTTGTGTTATGTTTGGTGTCTTTTTATTGTCTTAAAACGATTGCAATGGATAATACTAAAACTGTGGATCGTCATACGAGATGAGGTATGATTCCAAATGAGACAATTACATGTATCTTTTACATGTGACTTCATTAGCTTGTTGTCCAGTACTTGTCGTGTGTTGCTGTTGTTTATCTTTTTTGTTTACGTTTCTTGTTTTGTTGATAAATCAGTAAGATTACTGTCTCGTTTGAGTTTGTTATAACATTTTTCATATCAGGGTCATGCCAGGGTTTTATGCAGACATTAAAAAGATTTAAGAAATATTCCCCATTAAGTTTGATAGTTTATTAGAGACCTTAATCTGAAACCACATTTCTATATGTTGAACCCATATATGACCACTTTAAATGATAGGGCTTTTTTGTGGTTGTTTATTGGGTTGTTATTTAAAGGTTTTTTAGGGGCTTATATTCAGGGGAAGAAAACTTGAACATCAGGATATGCTTACCCTTCAGCAGCACCGATTACCTCAGACTACCCCAAGTTTTGTGGGGTTTGTGTTGCTTAGTCTGAATTTTCCATGTTGTGTTTTGTGTACTATTGGTTTTCTGTTTGTCTATCTGTCTGTCTGTCTGGGTTTGTTTTGTATTTTAGTCATGACGTTGTCAGTTTATTTCCGATTAATGTGTTTTAATGTCCATCTGGTATCGTTTCCCCTCTTTTGAACTATACATATATTAACTAGGTTAAGCCTAGTCGTCTGATGGAGGGCTAAAGAAAATTGCTACTGACAAAACGATTTTAACCAGACGGGAACGTATATGTTATTTTGCTTTTGACACCCTTTAAATAGTTACTTGCTCTTTCTTTTGGTTTAGTTAGTTAAATTCACACTGAGGCTGTTATATTTGTGTGTGATTCGTATAAATATGCACAGTTTCCTAAAACCGGCGCCTCGAATGGGAAATGTGCTGAAGTGCCTTTATATTACAGAATCGTTACACCAATTCGTATAACTGTAAAGGGTGTGTTAGTTGTCTGTCACAATGCAAGTGTTTTCCAGTAGCAGTACAATTATTCGCCTTCCACTCGGTCAACAAATTAAAGACATTTTTATGACATTTATTGTTAGTTTCAATTCATTTATAACTGCTTGTTACAGTTTCTTTTTATGTCGCGTTGTAACATAGCTCTCCTGGATAAGGATGTGTTAGGTGTTCACAAACACGTTAACTATGCAACATTATATTATCGCTCCGTCACAAAGCAGTAGTCAGTCATTCGGTGGTTGTCTGTCATATTCCTTTTTTACTCTTGTTTTGTCATGGAGTAGGCCGTCGGTATGTTACATTTCAGTGTTGTGTCGTTGTTCTCCTCTTACATTTAATGCGTTTCCCTCGGTTTTAGTTTGTTACCCCGATTTTGTGTTTTGTCCATGGATTTATGAGTTTTGAACAGCGGTATACTACTGTTGACTTTATTTTTCTTTGTTTTTTTTCACATACTTGGTCATACTTGGGCTTTTTATTGATTACTGTCCGTTTTTTTATCGGTCGTAATTCTGTTTTTTGTTAAATTCAAATGATGTTGGACACTGATTGATAATTGTCTCATGTGCAATCACGCCACATCTCCGTATTTGTATCGTTGGTTGTTTTATAAAATAAAGATTTAGTATAATTGCCAATTTGACAGCTATCTAAAAGAGACCAAAATCACATCAATTTAAGCAACACTATAGAGTTACGACTGTTAAACATTAGCAAAATCAATAAAGTTTAGTCATCAAGAAAAGATCTTAACATGACAACACGTAATAAAAAAATCAACGGTGCAATGCATGACAATTAAGAAAAATTGCAAACAACGACAACAATTACTTACAGGCAAATGAATTGTGACACGAGGATTCATGATATAAAGGTGTTAGATTGTTTTAAAGCACCTAAGTCCACCGTAATCCGGACAGTGTTGTTTGTCTTGTTTCAATTTCTATTTTTCAAAGGAGCCAGGTGTTGGATGTCGGTGGTGGTCAGCGCACTGGTCAATATTTCTGGTAGTTCATGTTATCTGCTTTATATTTGATTATGTTAAGAAGTTCTTTAAAATATTTAAAAATTACAGCCATGATTGATCCAGAGTTTAGCAGACATTTTTAGAGAGTATCCTTACAAATACCTGTACTCTCTTTGATAGCATGAAGTGAAGCACCGGTTCTTCTATTAATGATTGAGAAATGAACTGGGAGTAAATGAGAACTCAAAACAATTGGTTGGTAGTCCCAGTGACCGAGTGGTCTAAGTACTTGAACTACTATATCACTAGCCAGTCACATTGAGGTTAGAAGTTTTAATCCTGCACGAGACAAAAGCACTCGACTCAAATCTTAAATGACTACGATTGAAAGTTTTCCTTCCATAGGTAGGTTGTAATATCCGGACACCCCGGTTTCCTCTTCCTTGATATAGTACAAGACTGTTAAAAGTGGCGTTAACCCCCAATCAATCAAAAAACAAATTAGTTTTAATCAATACCTCAGAACGTTGATTTTCTAAGAGCAAGGGAAGACTTTGGGATTTATCCGTCCTCTTTACACACAGGTATAACAATTAGGACCTGGGGTTTATTTAACCGTTTATTATAACAATTTTGGTCTCAAAATATTGATGTTTTTATGCTAGATAAGATAAGGGTACATGGTCACGGTCTGGGTCATTAAATCGAAATGTTTGCAGGTCTTTTATAGTCTCTTTGAACACACAAATGCTGGAATCTACTGGCAACTTGGCAATACCCGATACGATTTCAAACTTGACACAACTAGGTTAATCGTATTGAAGATATCCGTATTATGTCCTTTACACAAATTTCGATTACCGTTCTTTGAATACGCGTGGCTTCATTATTGTGCATATTGCCTTGCCTAAATAGCGTTTGCTGATTAACCATTTGCGGTCAGTGACGTCCAATATTACTGAATGAGACTCTCCGAACCTACGGGTATTCGAAATGTTTTACAAACAAAATTAAATCGAGATTGGTGTACAGGTCTCTGTATTTAGTTTTTCATTTCTGGCTTTTCTGATACAAGTATATACCTCAGACCTCATTCCATTCATTAAAATTAATAGTTGTATGACAATGAGACTACTCTCAGCTGAAACCAAATGACTCAGATTGGCATACGGTTTTCAACAATAATAAAACTTCATAGACCACTGCATATATTGTATATACATGTACATTACTTGTGAAGAAATATAAATCAATCTGGTAATGTCTTTGATTTATCTTAAATTACATTCTTTTTGTTGATTAGGTAACTCAAAATTTTTGCTCTACCACAGGAACAGAATAGAATTATTCGACTCAGAACGTTGAAATATATGTTTAAAGGGAGATAACTAGAGTTTTCTCTCTCTAGAAGTGTGCCTATTGATTGGCAGGAGTTATAACATACAAATATTTTTTTTATAACCATTGTATATGAATATTCTTCAGGAAAACATATCGTGCATATTACAGATTAACAAAGCAAATAACACGTATTGATAATTGATATTTCATATTAAGTGCAGTATTGCGGAGCATGTATGGAACGGATATGAACTCTGCGTCGGATACTGCAAAATAGCATTCCGCGAAGAAAAAACACATAATAAACACACGCGAAAATGTCCCATGACATGGTATTAGCATATTATCAAGACAGCTCCTAATTATAAGACAGATAGTATCACAAAAATTCTGAAAAAAATCTTCATAGCTGATACTATTTAAATTGAGAAAGGAAGTGGGAATGTTTCAAACAGACAACCACCCGACCATCGAAAAAAATAGCAGAAGGTCACTAGCATTGATGATGATATGTTTAAGAGCATTTTGTTGAAACTTTGCAGACCAAGTAACGTGACGGTGTTTGTATTGACATTTTCATAACATACATATCCAGTACTGTGAAGGAAGATCCATTTTTTTACAAGCTTGAAGGATATTTTCTTAATAAATGGTATTGACTCCTCGGTTTTCAAAATATGTTTTTAAATGTTCTCCGCGTCAATATGCATTAGAAATTATAGAAATGGCAGTTGTTTGTATTAATTAGAATTACTTAAATTTGTGATAAAAGGAATATGAGTTCAAATGCAGCACAATTAAAAGAAAATTTCACACATACCGCAATCTGTAAAACTAAACAGAAAAAAAGACCCGTATGATATCATCTAAGTAAGATTTTTTTCTAGCTATAAAACCAAACTTATGCGGTATGCGGTTTGCTCATTGTTGAAGACCGTACGGTGACCTATAGTTGTTAATGTCTGTGTCATTGTGGTCTCTTGTGGACAGTTGTCTCATTGGCAATCATACCACATTTTCTTTTTTTAAAGTAATCAACTATTTTTATCATACGCAAATGACTGTACACAGACAGGAATATGACAGCCGTTTTCCATTCGCTTGATGTGTTTGAGCTTTTAGTTTTTTCCATTTGATAAAGGACTTTCCATTTTAAATTTTCCTTAGAGTTAGTATTTTATTGTTTATAAAACCTGGCGGTAATAAAATTTAAAAATATTTGATGAAGAAATGCAATCTTTAAAATTTCTAAACTGTTCTTGTCTAATAGTGTTCTAATACATATTTAAGAACGGAACATTGTTTTGGTAGGTCATGTGACTTCCTCTGAGTGCACGTGACTAAATATCTGAAGAACCCTAAGCTTCTTTCAAATGCACGAAAAAATCAATTAAAATGCATCAGGAAAACTTTTAACAAAATATATTATTTATTGTCTTTAATCACACAGAGCATGTGGCTTCAATATAATAGATATGAGTGTTAAAAATAATAAATTAAAATACTGTAAGGTTTTACAACTATTAAAAACTTAACATCACCTTTCGGGTTGAGCACTTAAATTTTTATCTTCATTGTCACTTTCAAGATTTGTAACCCCGTTTTGTTGTGATATTGTTTTGATTTTATTTTCCTCTGGAATGTCTTCTTGATGAAAGGCCTCCTCTGTTTCTGAAAATGAACAATCCGGTGCTTGTACTAAGCCTTGGGTCTCCGAAATAACTGGTATATTTTCTTCCTTAGGTAATACTTGGTCTACTTTTGACCTTTCAGTATTTACACTGTGTTCATTTACAGGAGTAATACCTGAATATTCAGTATTATTTGGTGGAGCATTAGGAGATTTTATAGTCCCTAGATCAGGCGATGCCAGGCCGCCATTAGCCTTCCGCGTTATTGTAACCTCGCCTTGACCAAACCGAAAGTCGACGGTAGCTATCTCATGTGGCTTCCTTCCTAAAACACCAGAATTGGAATTTTCTAATTCCTTTGAATGTCTATGTTGTGTACGAGCTCTTCTCAAATCTAATTTTACTAAAGGATTTGTATATTGTTCGGCTCCTGTTAGTACATGGTTGTCGGCAAGGACATTCTTGGTTCCTTCAAATACGTCCAAAGTCTTAAATTTTGACAAAGCCGCTTTTGATGTCATCTTTCTTCTTATGTTATCAGAACTTGACGCTGAAGATGCACTTTGATTGTCTCTTCCGTTGGGAAGTTGTATCTGCGCATGCTGATTGTTGTCTTCTTCATCTTTGTTGGCATCCATTTTGACAACTGACAATGCTTGTCGAAGGTGAGAAGACCTTGCATTTTCTTTTTTCTCTTTGTCTAATCTAATATTTACAATTGATGGATGAGTTTGTGTCTGACTCATTCGTAGCCAGTGTTCTTTATCAGACTTTCGACGAAGAGTTTCCTCGTCTATTTCTTCAATGAATCTATTGTTGTGAACGTTTTGAAGTTGTGCAAATGTAAATCGGTGATTGGGATTAAGGTTGTAGGCATCAACGGCAAATTGATCTAAATTGATTCTTTTTAATCCATTTAATCCTTGACTCTTCGACTTAGTTATATCTCTACGAGCTGTTTTATTTTCATCGTTTCCATTTTCGTCTGAATGTTTTACGTTTTGAGTTTTATCTGTTAAATCAAAAGGGTTTTCACACTTTTCAAGATCGTTCAAATCGGTTTTTAGACTAAGTGAAGATTTTTGTTTCATTTTATAATGGCTTAAAGTCAAATCGTTTCGACGAGGTTTCGGAGCAGTATCAGCCCTTAATTCCAGATATTGGTGTTGAATTTGATTCAAAGATTTCAGATTGGTATGGCGTCGTTTCATTTTCGAAATCATTTCATCAGACCGGTAGTTGTTCTGGTACGCCGTCATTCGTTCACGAATCATATCCGCCATGATGGCTCTATCCGCTTTGTCAGTCACGTCTGATGGCATCTCTGAAAACCATTTGTCAATTTTATTGCTAAAAGTAACATTTGATTTACTCCTAGGTCCGAGAGATTTAGTACGTTTTATCTTTGGTTCTGATTTTGCTCCTTTATTAGGGTCGGTATTTTGTATCACAGGGAAAGACACTGGTTCATTCGCAGCCTCGTTTCCGTTCACTTTTCCGGTTTCATTTCCTACTTCATTTAAAGAAGGTAAATTGAAGTTTGTCATCATAGTTTTCTCACGTTCTGGAAGTTTCGCCATATCCTCTGGCCCAAAGTATGGTGCGTTACTATTTAGCGCTGCCAAACTTGGATCTTTCTTTTCCATTAAACTTAAATCCACGTGACTATGAAAGTGATATTTCTTCTGCATTTTTGCATTTGAAGACTTATTTAAATCCTTAAAACTACTACTACGTTGAAGTCGTTCCTCATAATTACTTTTCTGTCCAGAAAAGGACAAGTCGTCTGCAACTTTAGGAAACTTTCGTCGTGACAGGAAGTTGTACATGTCACGTGGGTTGGTGATATCCGGATGCATATTACCAAATAGTGCTGGATTACTTTTCACAAGTAAATCTTTTGGTCTTAATTCCTTTTTAAGTAACTTTTTGTCTGCAATTAACATATTCTCCACGTTTGAAACCAAAAGATCGTAATCAATCTCGATACTAGCTTCAATTGCTTGTTTGGGTTCATTTTGACTCTGAGTATTCCTAGGTGTTTCAGATCCTCTGTTATAAAATCGGCTTAGACCACTAGGTGCAGTCCGCGGCCCTGGATAGTTTGCTACTTCAAGAGCCCTGAAAATAAAAATTACAAAGAATGAATTCAAAATTTAAGAAGGTATAGTAAGTGAGATTACTTTTAACATAATTATGATAAACAATCTTGTCATACCTGCATTCTGCGTGTGATGATGTTACATACAAACGCCAAGAAAAAATTGATGCGCAGTTATTCAAGACTTGACTAAATGAAAAGAACATTTTATATTACCTATAGTCATATTGATATACACAGGAATGTAATGACATTATATTATGCATATTAAGGAGTAGTGTTTTATAAATTAAGACGTCGTCTTCATGAAAGTAAGATTGCGAATTAATATTAAATTACTTCTCACATTATTAAAATATATTATGAATACAGTAATGCTTATAGGATACAGCTATCCTTAATTAAAGCGTATTGACGTATTTTACGGAATTAGTTATCTGTTTTAGAGCTGCTATATTCCTAATTAAGTATATTGCGCTAATTCCGAGGATCGATTTACGTCAGACCAATATCACAGACGAAAACCCTTCTGCATTTTCTGACTTATGTATATTATTTAATAATCATTTTGAAAAGGCTCTCCTCGAAGTTTTCTATTATTGTGTTAAGTCTGAATTGATATTATGATAACTTTAAATAATTCTGCTGCAATGTTCCTGACCGGAGTCATTTCAACAGATTTGAAAGGGACACATTTTATAAAAATAAGCGTAGGTGTTTCAAATGTAAAATCTGTTCTAGTCGGATTATAAACACGATACGTTGTTGAAATACTTGTTAAATGAAGCAATAATTTAATCAAAATGAGTTCTTCCAAGACCATTACATTTTTTCTCTCCCATTCACCCCTTTACAAAACAGGTCTTTACAAAATATTTCTGAGAATTGGAAATATTAGCGTAGTGCCAGAATAAATGCAAATTGTTGATGGTACAATTAATAAGACAGATCAAGTGGATGATTTACGGTTGAGCCGAAGAAAGAAACAAAATGCCATGTTAAAAAACTGACGAAAAAACAGATAAGACCATAAAAACACTACATATATTAAGATTTATGTTGGGCAACATAACAATTTCAAAAACCGGTTTGAGTTCAGGTGTATGCACGGGCATTTACATACAGAACGTCATGTAAGGTGGTCAATCGTTGTGTAATGTTAGTGTGACTATTGTGTTTCTTTCCTCTGATCACTAAAAAAACTTCCTTCCTTCAAATGAGCATTTTCGTTACTTCCGTAAGTTCAACAGTTTTGTAAAACAAGAAGATGTGGTATGATTGCTAATGAGACAACTGTCCACCAGTGACCAAATGATATAGAAGTTATCACCTACGTACATGTATACTATAGTTTACCGCACGGCCTTCAACAATGAGAAAAACATACGCAATAAGCTATAATAAAAAAGTCAAACAATTCACACTTCAAACGAGAAAAACTAACGTCTGAGTTATATACAAAACCATGAACGAAAAACAAATATGATATACAGCAGCAAACGACAACCAATGCAGGCTTCTCTTGGGACAAGCACATACACTACAGAATGTAAGTTAAGTATGCCTGTTCACGAGATAGAAAATGAACAAAATATATACATGCCAGCCCACTCGTTGGTAAAGCCAGATAATATAACCAATTTTATCAGATTTATAACCCCTATATCATTCCAATCCGTTATAGACAGCAAAATTAATATAAAAAAAAGAATCATTCAAATCTTTCATTGGTAATATTTTTATATTTACCTTTATATAATCAACATCAAAATCCATCGCTAAGCAAAACACACATATATGATCAACCTCCGTATTTAATTAAACAAACTAGGATTATGGCTGAGCAACTAAATCCTATGTTTTTCTTTTGTAACTGTGCCCAGTCAACTTGATCTTTTCTAAATGATTAATCCCTGTTTAACCATGCTTGGTTTGTTCATATAATCAACAATAAATACTTAATTTTTGTATTAAATTTTTAAATCAACACTCACGTATATATAGGTTTTTTAAGTTCAAGATGGAAAATCCATCGATAAGTATATAGGAGGAAATGGAAGGGGATCTTTTATCTCTATGTTCTTTTTACTTTTTTATGCCATTTTTTCTCTCCTTTTTCTTAATATAATTTTTTACTGTTATTCTCTCTTCTTTATATTTCAACATTCAATTATTCTGTTTTAGCATATTTTTCTCTAATATTCTTGAATTTTTAGCCCTTTTATCTGCCCTTTTCAAAATCATTCTCTATTTAAAGACTCATTTTGGTGTAATCAGTGCATTGAGTACATACATTTGTGAAATTTGGGTTTTACAGAGGCGAAATGAATTTAGATAAATTATTGAAATTATTGCGAGTTTTTGATGCCTTCACATACTATATATAGTATTTATAAGCAAGGACGGAGTGTCAAATTCATTATATTCATGGTCATGGTTGTGGTTTTTTTTCTATTTTATTGAGTCCCTGTACACTTATATGCATTTTTCTAAATGCTCAATTTCTCCTTTATAATATATCAACTAAAAATGTCAGACCCAGATAATTATGATATAATGTTACACACGATAAATTGTTTCAGTTGTGTTCATTTGAAGTATAGTGTTCTTTTGTACATTTCATTGAAGGTTTTTACATTAAAATTATGACCATTTTACTTCAGAGGGGATATAGAATATATGTTTTTATTTCCCCAAAAAATATACTGATCCGCAATTGAATGTAATAAATGTGTTGGTCAAGCAGACGACAATAAATATTCTGAATTCAGATATCCCCCTTACCTGATAGTGTTGAAATTGACTCAGACAAGAACAACTATAACTATCCATTGAATATCATAACCCTCCCACCAAAAAACGTTTGTAAATTTGAGAGCCAAAAAGTGTTGTAAAAGAGCCTCGATTTGATATTTCACCAAAACGCAAGGCTTGTAAGTTTCTAAATCAAATGCAATCTATTAATTATTTAAATTTGCGAATAAAATAAATTGTTAACTTTATAGCATCTTTTCCCCAATTTTATTTTAAATTTAAAATCTTGATTTTTTTTACTAGTTGCCCGATACAGTCATCTACAGAAGCCGGGTAGTTTCATGGTTGAATTTATAAAAGAATTTAAGAATGTTCAACATTGTATCGATCACTTAATTAGCAATGACCTTCCTTGTAAAGTTTAATAGAAATTCTATATATTAGTATTTAAACTAAATTTTAGGTTGTTTAAATGTTTTTCGTCACGGAAGCACTTTTAAGATAGTAATTATTACAACTTTGGGTAGTTTATGTATTTATTTGGTCGTAAACAAACTAGTTATTGATAATAAAATCAGGTATGCTTAATATATACATGTGTATATATAATAGAATGCTCTGTTGGACTGTGAAATGTTACAGTCACGTTGTAAATTAGTAGTGTTGGAAACGTGGTGACCACGCGGTAGTCAGCTGCTTACAATACAATAGAAAAATACATTATATCATGGCTATTCTTAGTTTTATTATGTTCAGTAAATACCATTGATTCCATTTGCTTGCTTAAGTTGAACGTCCAGTGGCAACTGTTTCATGCATTTTAGAACTTGAAATCATTAACAATTTATACAATTATAGATGGGTTGTGCAAGATGCGAAATCAAACAATGTAGTTGCCAATAAGAGGATAAATGGGATATACATGTATATAAGTTATGTAGATGATAGAGTCGCAAAACAAAACTAAACGAAAGACGCCTGTATTTTTCAGCTAGGATTATTTGTGTCGAGTTTTTAGATTGTTTTATTGGTCCATGGTTTTTATTTATTTAAATAGTACCATTTGTCGTTTCTGTTTAATTTGTTCCATTATACAGGAATATAAAAAAGAAGATGTGGTATGATTGCCAATGAGACAACTCTCCACAACAGACCAAATGACACAGAAATTAACAACTATAGGTTACTGTAGGCCTTCAACAATGAACAAAGCCCATACCAAATAGTTAGCTATAAATGGCCTCGAAATGACCAATTTAAAACAATTCAGACGAGAAAACTAACGGCCTAATGTATGTACAAAAATTGAACGAAATACAAATACAATGTATGTAACACATCAACAAACGACAACCACTGAATTATATGCTCCTGACTTGGGACAGGCACATACATACAGAATGTGGCGGGGTTTAGCATATTGGCGAGATCCCAACCCTCCCTTTAACCTGGGACAGTGGTGTATTTCTTTATTCATTATTGCGGTTGTAGAGCACCAACATTGACCGTTACATGTGCGATTACTAGATGCTTGTTATGCTCTTAATACTTATCCCTGGTTAAGGGGAAGTATAAGCTCTCTAGAAGAAGAAAAAAACACCTTGTAATTCAGTGGAAGTCGTTGTTTGTTTTCTGTCATATTTTTTTTTAATGTTTTGAGCAGAAATTGGATGCTCATTTTCTATTTTAAAATATTTTGTATTACTCCTTTATTCTAATTGAAAATGTAAAGAATTACAATTACAAGATCATGTTTCATTTTCATTATATCTATTTATGAGTTAGATGTAGTCGAAACCGTAAAAAAATATGACATACATTACTGCACATCACGGAAAAGGGAAAGATTTACACTATATCATACAACTTATGTTATTCTCCTGAAACTAACAATGTTTTGAAATCAATTTGAATTTTCAGTATACATTGTAATTTTAATATCATTGTCCCAGTTGTGGGACTCTCTTTTTATACTTATCAAAAGAAAAAGCTCAAAAGAAATGGATGAACTATAATTATACAAAGAAAAGGAATACAGCGACGCACCATATAACCTTCCATTAAAAATCTTCTTTTCAATAAAAACATAGAAAATAATATCGATTACGATATTGGATTATATATGAGCATTAAAAGGATAACAATTTAAAGTAGGTTGCAATAAGAATGAAGACCTATTTTAAAACACTTTTAATATAAATCAATAAAGCTTTATATATTTTAAAAAAAGATACACGCGTCGTGAGTTGATATAAAATAATGTTTGTTTTAATGCTTAAATGCGTTTTAAGAATAAGATCTTCGAATTCTTTTATTTATGACTTTTTGACACTAAAGAAAACATGCAGTTGTACGCTAATTTTATTCGTTTCTTTGTTTTACACGACATTGAAGGATGCCAAGTTTTTGCTATTTGAGTATACATGTATGTTATATGAATTTATCCATTTTGTTTTGTCAATTTATAAAAACACCTCACGATCGAATGTTAGGTACTTATATATCCTTGGCTTTTAAATCGGTTGATGGAGAAGTCTGACCTGATGACCTTAATACTCTAAATAAATTTCACATTAATTTTCCATAATAGTAATGTTATACTTCATTTACAGTAGCTTATCCCTGCCCCTTCTATGTCTCTTGTGAAAGAGTTGTTTCGGCAGCAATCATACATCATCTCCTTTGTTAAAATTTTATGCAGGATATTTTACTTGTGCTGTGTGGATGCAGTAGAATATGACCCCGTTCCTGTAGCGTATGCCAATTCATTTTACTGCTATGTTTTTGGTTTGTGAGACAACTGTTTTTATATTCCATTATAGTTTTCACATATGTCATCCCAGCCCTTCTTTTATGTCTCTTTTTTGACAGTTTTCTCATAGGCAATTATAGCTAATCTTCTTATTTCTATATTAGTAATACCTTTGTTTTACTACCAACTTTTTATAGAGTCTTTCATAATTGTTAAGTAAAATATGGGGGATATTGACACAATGCACTCCGACCGGATGTTGTCTGGGTAAATATACATCCAACAGATAGAACAACGTACAAGTGCTTAGCAAACTCGATTTGAATAAGGAGTGGAGGGTCATACATCACAATTCCATTAAGGTCAACAACACGAAGATCGGATATCTATTTACAGAACAAATTTATATATCAAAATGAAAATGCTGAAAGTGGCAAGAAATTATTCTAGTTTATGCCAAAATCCAACGTCATGAACATGCATGATATATTTGCCACTGGACGTTAAAGTATTCAGTAACATGTATATATATTCGACTATAATGTAATTTTAAATCCCCCCAAAACTGAAGCATAATGATAAAAAATAAAGAACCCAGTCATTTTTTTATCTTCTAATGATTGTTTAAATCGGAACCAAAAGTATCAGTTAGTGATAAAAAAAAATGTATCATTTAATTGGCATTGCATATCACAATCTTTATAACGATACAACACACAAGGGCTGACACGCATAAAACTATTTAACAGTACGATTTGTTCCGAACGGACGTACTTTTCTACATGTCGTACGATAAATTAGTAAGTACGATTGGTATCTGAATTTTAAATATAAAAAACAAAATGTGGTATGATTGTCAATGAGACAACTGTCCACAAGAGACCAAAATGACACAGACATTAACAACTATAGGTCACCATACGGCCTTCAACAATGAGCAAAGCCTATACCGCATAGTCAGTTATAAAAGGTCCCGATATGACAATGTAAAACAATTCAAACGAGAAAACCAACGGCCTTATTTACAATAAAAAAAATCGGAACGAAAAACAAATATGTAACACATAAACAAACGACAACCACTGCATTATATGCTCCTTACTTGGGACAGGCACATATATAAATAATGTGGCGGGGTTAACATGTTAGTGGGATTCCAACCCTCCCCTAACCTGGGACAATGGTAAAACAGTACAACATAAGAACGAACTATGAAAATCAGTTGAAAGTTGTTTGATGTATATTAACCCTGAGCTGCAGTTAGGAATGGAATTGGTATACTGTGGATTCATTATTATTGTTGGATACCAATTTCCGTGGATTTCGTGGGCACAGTCAAACCACGAAATTCAATATTCAACGAATGATAATTTTTCTATAGGTTTGAATGCAAAACCACGAAATTAAATATCCACGAATATGCAAGTTTTTCTAAATCCACGAAAATTGGTACCAACGAAAATAAATGAATCCACAGTAGTATTCGTCAGTAAAATGATTCTGAGTGAAAAGAGTACATACATACATTAGGAATAGATACATTTGCAACCTTTGTCATTGAAATAGCTTACTAACATTTACGAGTCTACAAGGAGTATAAAAATATTTATGTGCTTACGATTACTTTTTCAGTTTAATTTATAAATTGTACTTTTAAGGCAATCTTCTCGTTACACTTCTGTGGTTGTCAGACACTCAAGGATAAGATATAAATTATCAAAACAGAAAAAAAGCACCACATACTTTAAATGTCAGTCAGTGTCTTCTTAATTTCCCGCTCAAATTCTTACAAACACCAGACGACATCCTCCATTTTAACAATAATGATGATCAAGTGATGGTTTTATTACAACTAGGGGGAAACCAATCTAAGTTCAAGGGCTTCCACAATATAATATTGTTTACTTAAGGTGTTTTATGTGTAAAGTGATGTCAATAGTCTATTTCAGTGTGCGTAGTTTACTTAAGAATAACTTTCTGGAGTATAACAGTGTTTTGCTAACGATATTGTTCAATTTTGACCCGTTTCACAATAAGATTGAAAATATGTTCTTTAATAAAACTATAACCTACTTGATCTTTAGATATTAAAATTCAAATTACTTCTGATTACTTTGCTTTTAGTTTGTTCACTTTTTAGATACACGATTAAAGTCAATACACGTGGATTAATGCAGTTGACGGATTAAAAATTGTTTAGATCTAATATTTGAGGGTATCGTTTTCAGTCAACTTTTTTGTCCCAAAGAAAAAGATTCTGCCTGCTCAATATACAATGTAGTTCTCAATATATATTCATACTTTAAAAATTGCAGGTATAGCTTTATGAGTGGTTAATTATAGGATTATTTACTTTTGAATATGTTGTCTCAAAAATGAAAAGACAGAATTAAACATATTTTATTGTTCAAAAAGGACACATGGATTAGACAAGTTTTTCAACGTAGTAACGTCTTCTCCAAACTTTTTGTTAATAGATACTACACATAAGTCACATTTTTATAGTCATTTGAGACGTTTTTATGTGCATGCTGTGTTTACTTTGACAGTATATATATTCATTGTATTGCAATATAATATTTCCCACAGAAAGTAACCAAAAGTTAGCGTGCAATAAATTCTAATATTGCCCTAGTGCAATAAATCTCAAAATTCATGACGTCATCAACGACAAAATCTTAGTTTTTACTTTCAAATATTACATTGCTATACAATAAAAGGGTTATTGCATGAATATTGTGTAATATTGTCCCTCGTAGAACATATATCGCAAGCTCGTGCAATATAACTTGAATTCTACTTGGGACAATATTCCCCAATATTCATGCAATAACCCTATAATATATAAAGACAAGGATCACATTTTCAATAATTTATCAGTATCTTTCTTCCTTTTTACGCTGTAGAAAAATCTAAACAACTGCAATTTATCTCCCGTTAACCAAGAAAATATTTCGCACAATCTAAAAATTTCACACACGCTAATTAAACATTACGTACATTGGCAATCAAGAAATTTTATATGAAATATTTCGTATCGATTTAGTTTACAGATACATGTAGATATTTCGAGATTCAGAAGCAGACTAAGAATGTGTGTCCATATATATACAGAGACCATGTGCCGCTTATACAACTAACATGTTGAGTGGACATTGTAGTATCATGGGGGGACTGCAATTTGTCACAATTATATCTTTAAGAGTTCACATCATAATGAGTATGTGAACTGCGTTGTCAAGTCGATGTGACCACAACAGTATAGAACACAAATTGTTACCCTGATTTGAGACGCCCAGTGATTTAACGAACGGACACCCTCTCCCCCCCCGAAACATATCTCCGTCTATCGTACAATGGCAAGGAGCGGATCTAGCCATTTTAAAAAAAAGTTGGGTTCTAACTATATGTCCCAAATTGAATTTAAATGCATTGGTCGTCAAATAAAACGGGGGATTCCAACCCCTCGAACATTCCCCCCTTTTCATTTGGTTCCGACAGTGCGTAGGCGAAGCATACACATACATCTTACTTTACATAACATGCTGACTTTACCATCTTATATGTTCTTACCTGGAATCAACAGTGTATTTAATTCATCTAAAAAGTAATCTCATTAATACATGTAACTCCACTGTAATTCTGCATTTAACACGCAGTGTCCGTTAAACTGAGTACTACAAAATTATAACTTCCAAAAGGACACTTTTGTACTGGATATTTTCCTGTCGGTTTTTATGTATTGTCGTTAATGTAAATATTTCAGCTGTGAATTATTCAGTTCAAAATTAATTTTCTTTAAGAGATCGATGGCTATGTTAAAATTTAAACTATTAATTTTACAGGCTCGTAAAATTCCGGATTATCAATGAAATTGTTGATTTTTTCCACATAGCTGTTGATTTTTCACGTAGCTGTGTTTATATTACCCAACACACAATTTAAAGACCATTCATTTTAGTTATTACCTAAATCCTTTTTAAATTTGTTTAATTATTCAATTAAAATACAAAAGAGAAACTGTTTGTTTAGTCGCGAAGGTCAGCATATAAAAATAGTTTTGACCCGATAGTACGTCGTTAAAACCCAAGAACAAAGACATTTAACACGGGACAAAGTGCTAATACTTTAAAGTCTTTATACAAATTTAACAAAAAACTAGACTTGGTTAGAAAAAATGACTGAGTTTTAAAAATTTTAACATTGTTACATTTATTCAACGTAAAGTTTTTAAAACACATATTCAAACTTAACAATTTGTAAGTTTAACACTTGAATTGGTACCGAGTCAAGTACTAATTTTTCATATATTATGATAAATTATGAAGATAGATGTATGTTATTTTGTATTGTTTGTTTCTATTTGTCACATTTGTTATTTCTCTGCATGACAGAGATAAAAAGGAGGAAGGAAGGAAACCACAAAAATATACTTGAATCTCTCACTTTTTTCATCTGCTCTTCAAATTCAGGACAAATATAAGATTGATCGTACGTAATGTAAAAAATCATTATATTTCGACCAATCTTAGTCGTAGTTTTTTGTCACACCGACTCAAGAGGCGGATCCATGGTCCCCCAAAAAAAGAATTTACACCAAGATGTCGTTATATGAATTTAGATACTCAATTTGACAGTGTAGTACATGGTGGTTTGATTTATTTATCAGGTCTGATGGATTGGTACAATAAAAAAAGAAAATGAGAAATTGATGGAATACCAGAGAGTTTCAGTTACCCGAATAAGTCAGTCATAATATGCTGCTTCTCTGTGATGGCTTCGCTGCAGAGATTGATTACGGGAGCTTTCAAATTGATTATCAGCAACCTTCCCATCATGCCTTCAGTTTTTCGTGTTAATGATTTCCCGGGAATCAGCCCGGCTGATCAAATCTGTAGAGCCTCTATTAATACGTGTATATGATTGACATAATATAGAATATAATTGATTCTTGTCCTGTATAATCTATACACAACTTATAAATGCCAATATTCAACGATGGTCCGAAAACACAGTTGTCGTCCTTTGATTTTCGTTGTCTGCCTACAGTGCGGACAATTTGTATCATACAATTTCTAATTTATTTCTATATATTGCATGCATAAAAAAGTAAGTAAGTTAGTAAGAGAAGAAAATTACATGAAACAAAAATGGTCATAAACTTTTATTTAAAGTTGTGATTTGGTCCAGTTGGAAAGGACAAAAAATTAGTATGCTCAATATATCAAATTGAATCTTTAAAGTTAGATCCCCTCAATATTAAATTGTTCATATTTCGAGTAAGAGAAGGTAGTTTTTATCCAACACTTTGATACCATTTGTCTAAAAAATAGTCCAATTCTCTGTAAAAAAAAATTGAGATGGAGCAGATGCGATTTTTTCTAATTCGTATTTAATGTCATAAGAATATATCACGACATAACTACATGTATTATCGGCCTAAAGCTGTTTGGTTAATGGAATGACGTTTATGATGATATTTCTATAAGTGCATGTAACAGACAGATGTTTCCGTATTCCAACGCAAACGTATGTTGTAATGTTTGTCACGTATATTTGCGTTTGTTTTTCGTTAGACACCTTCAATATATGACTTTATCTTATTAATATGATCTTTAAAGTTTATAACATTCATTTATACATGTACCAACTACATTTAGATATATTATTGCCTTACTTTGTCTCGTAGACGATGTAAAAAGATAATTCTTACATAATTGATCAAAATACGTCACTTATAAAATATATACATGTACAATTGCAATAGAAAAGTTTAATACATGTACATGTACTAGACTTACTTTGTCTCGAAGACGATTTAAAAAAAAAATATATATTGTTAATCAAGACGTAATTATAAATATAAAATTTAGAATGAAAATGGGGAATGTGTCAAAAAGACAACAACTTGATCAAAGAGCAGGAAACAGCAAAATCCACCAATGGTCTTCAACAGAAAGCTAAAATATCACGCACCAAACTGCGGGCTTCAGTTTTCCCTTAAAAATGTGTAGTAGTCTTTTAAAATTCAATTCACACTTACTCCAAAACAAATAAATGAACTAAAATAAAAATAAAACATATTTAACAAGACAAACAAAAGCCAGACAATGTGCTTGGAAAGTATAATTCTAAACATTGTTTAATTCTAAATTATAAATTCAAACATATCATAAAAGTCCGAAGACTTTTATTTGTTTATGAGTGAATTGGTCGAGTTTATACACCAATAAATTCCGTTAAAAAGTCGTTTAATCCTATAGTATTCTCAAATTTTATTACAAATTATATTGCCGGTTACGAATTATTTTATTTTGGCACTCATATTTTACCCACACGAAGTTCCCTTCAAACTTGTAAAAGCTGTTGCCTAATTAATTGGTTTATTAGCGATGAATGCAAATCAGCTGCTACAATGTATATGTTGCAAACTATAATTTAAATGCTTGTGTCACAAACGACAAAATAGATGTGTATACATATTAGAAAAGTTTATTTGAACATCACAGCTAACATCAGTGTAACTTGGATACCTCCCCCCCCCCCCCCCCCCCAAGGCAAAATTTCTGTCCCTATCCAAGATACCCTCATTTTACAGAGGCAGTCTAAATTTCCCCGACCATCATCCCAGATGGCCTCTATCGTATCAACCTACCTTTTGTATTTATTGTGAACTTATTCTCGTCATGAATATGCATGACATTTTTTCCACTGGACGTTAAGCAATCAACAATCAATCTAAATTCAGTTACTAAAACTAAAACTAGAGCCAGTTTGATTGACATACATTCATATTACATAGTATTTCCTCCCTAATGAAGATTTAAATATTAAGATATTAAACATGCATTGTTACTTAACAATTTCTATATAGAAATTATATGCTAAACTTAAAGATACATTTGCAATAAAGGTTGATTTGACACACAATTGAACAGCAGTTTATAACTAAAAATAGCTATTAAAAAAATTGCATAATGTGTCTGCAATCGGAAATATTTTCTAAAAAGTACATTTTACGTAATTTGAAACCCTGTGAATCTTTGTAACAAAATTGATGCTACTGTATGCGGTAATAAAAAAGTTCGTAATTCGTACTTTTAATTCCAGTTCTAATGTTTAAAATATCTAAAATCAGGTTTGAAAACTCCACATGCCTTACAAATCATCAATGTTAATCTGCTCATCAAATATACAATGTACAGTCATTTGGTTGGGTATCATTGAAAGGGGGGGGGGTCTATCGTTCAAAATATTGAAAAATTCATACCTCAAAAATATCGATTAACAAAAACACTGTCCATCAGTCTTTTGTTCTTAGCGTTTTGTGTGTTTAGTTGGTTTTTTTTAAATTATCTTTATGAAGAGTAACGGGTCCAATCAAAATGTCCATACCACTAAACGAGATAGACTGTTGTTTGTTAAACGCCTAGTGACAAATATTACACGCATATTCGGGAGGGAACAAAGTAACAATAAAACTAATCTATATGTTAGACAAGAGAATCTCGACTGCCACTGGGAAACGAGAGTACAATGTATATTCAAGAGCAGAAATCAATAATAATTCTGGTTAAATGCCACTATGGATCTACATATACAATGTGTTTAATGCTATTAATATTAACTGAGTACCGCTATCTTGAATTTTAAAGAAGTAGAACACAACTGGTCTTAGTTCTTTGCTTATGTCTGCAAGTTTTGATATAGATTTGCAACAAATGGCATTAGTCATGTGCATAAATATAGGAAGACAGGATATGAGTGCCAATGAGACAACTCTCCATCCAAGTTACATTGAATTTATAAAAGTAAACCATTATAGACCAAGGTACGGCCTTCAACAAGGAGCCTTGGCTCACACCGAACAGCAAGCTATAATGGGCCCCACAAATTACTAGTTTAAAACAATTCAAACGGGGAAAACCAACGGTCTAATCTATATAAAAACGAGAAACACTTATGAACTTTAATGTTGCCACAGTGTATAAATGTATGACTGAATGATGTTTAAAATAAACCTTTAATGTAGTAATGAGAAATAACTCTTTTTAAAAAAAAAAATAAATCCAAATCATACATTTGAAACTTACTATCTAGTGGATGAAAAATTTAGACATCATTGAAACAATAGAATTAGACGCCATAATAATGAGAGAAAAAAATGTACCACATTAAAATTGTCATCCATAAAAAAAGGATGGTGGCGTTGCTGATTATTAGGGGGTGTTTAACGACATTGAGTTCAGTATAGAAAGATATCGATGGCAGAAACTTCAAAGAACATGTTTACCTGGAGATACTTGCAGGCGGTCTCAACTTGAAGAAGAAACTGAAAACAAACTGACAAGTCCTTATGTCTTGCTGGCGCACATGTTTAATCAATTGAAACCAAAATGTTTATCACACCCAAGCCCCCCCCCCCTCCTCCTTCACCTCCTCAAAAAAAAAAAGAAGGAAAAATAGTCAAAATGTAACTTTTATTAGTATGCAAATGAATAATAAAAGAACATCTGCATTTACCTTGTAATTTTTGGACGTCATGCACCTAGATAGTACATGCACATGTACATGTAGTTGTTTTTAAATATAAAATTCATTTTCAAACTGGCATGGTTTCATAATTATTTTTTTTTAAATATTAATTGTTTCGTAACAAGGAAACTACATTAAGCTTTAGACTGAACTGTTTTACTTTGTTGTTATTGAAATGCAGCGTTTTAAGCTTGTCAGAAAACAATTCAATTTTCAAAACTTGATAGCTATGAATACAAAAGAACTAAGTGATTGTAAAATACTCAAAGAGATCGATCATATTTGAAATAAAACTTTGTCTGGTCTCAAGTTTCATAGTATACAATTAAATGTAATTATATACACTACATTCTTAAACACCTGCAGACGACATGCGTCAAAAAGTTTTGAAGTGTTTTAAAAATATGGTTTTCCATTAAAATGGATTTTAAAAGCTTTGTTCAACATATTTTAAGACATAAAGTAATATTTTACCGTTATAAATAATTTGAGGGGATATTTTAATTCTTGTTTAAATGTATCCTCATGTACCACGTGGGTGTTTAACATGGCAACACAGACATTACATCCACGCGGTGTTAAAAATCTATAAATTTCATTGTCTATCTGAAAAATGTTCGATGAAGAATGCACTTTTTTAATCAGTCTTCTTGTTGGTGACCTTCTGCTGTTGTTTCTTCTATGGTCGAGTTGTTGTCTTTTTGACACATTCCCCATTTCCATTCTCAATTTTATTCTTCACAACATTATAGAACTGTGTGGTAATCAGAACAATTTTGAGCGTAATTTAGGGGCGTTTCCAAAAATTTTCACATAGAAAGGGGGCGCTGACTGCCTGTGAGAGGATCCGCTCCAGTCATACTTCAGTGATACCCTAAATAATCAACCAAATGTGTACTACAGAAAGGAGGAAACCCTCAAAATTCGCCTCTGTTAAGTTGTTTACTTGTATACTTTTAAACGTGGTACATGTAGCGGAGCAGTATCATCGTAATTATGAGTGTTTCATATCGCTCGGCAGTAGTTGCTTGCAGATCGTTTCTTTCTAGCTACGCCCCTGTTAATGATAACACAGTACCAAATTGAATGTAAACAATAAGGAAAAAAAAATATTCAAACTTTTCTCTTCTGGGTTAGTTTTAGTTTTGGTTTATTTTGGTCTATTTTGATCACGGAGGCAAAATTTGGAGTAGACTTTTATACATCAACTATATCAAAACCAAGGGACTGACAAGATTCAAATGCTGCAGTACGAAAAGCCAACTTGAATGCAAAACAAAAATGCGACAAAGCAAAGTTTAACATTAGTCTTGCATTAAGTGTTGAGGTAAAAACAAAAGGATATCAAATGTAATGAGTAAACTTTTTATTCGAATGTTAGAATTTTAACCCTTTCCACAATTATATACCATGAAGGATATAAAAGTATCTGGAATGCAATGTGATATTTGTGAATGACCGTGCAAGGGCTGTATAGCCAGTCAAGGTAGTTAAAAACTTTATTTTTTAAAATATTTGTCATGCAATAAAAAAGATTGGTGGGTCTTATACAGAACTTTATCCCTTTTACCTTTAATAGACCTATTTTATTGGAAAGCATAAAATAACATTAATAAAATCAGTATTTAACGGGATAACAAAATAAAAGTAAAAAATATACCTTTTCATTTGTAACCTTAGTTATAAAGTAATTTACGTTTATTATCAGTAAATAAATCAATTAAATGAATATTACAGGAATTTTGAAGTACAGGTCATGCACCTCATAAATTGATCTATCAGAAGCAAGACCGTTAAGTATTATTTAAATATAACTAAATACAAGTAAATTGTGTGGCTTATAGGAAGTTTCAGCTAAGTTTTGTCTTCATTTGTTTTTTTATTTCATTTGATAAAACAAGTTTGTAAAATGGAATTTGGAAATTTTGAACAAAATCAATCTAGCCATTCTTTGAAAATCACAGGAATAAATTTTAAATCCATTCTAAGACTTATACGTGTATTTGATAACTCTTGGAGAACAATTTCATTATGAAAATAAAAACTTATACAGTTTTCATAAGTTATAAAAAAAAAATGTGGTATGCTGCCAATGATACACGTACAACTCTCCAGTCTCCACAAGAGATCAAATAGCTCATATAGAAGTTAACAACAACAGGTCACCATAAGGCTTTCATCAATGAGCAAAACCAATACCAAATAGTCAGCTGTATAAGGCCAAGATATTACAACCTTAAAACAATTCAAACGTGAAAATTAACCATTCGGATTCATGAACAAACAGGGTTTGAAGACGTTTATATAACATGGTGGTCAGGAGTAAATAAATGGTGCTGGTGGACTATCAGTCCCCGAGGGTATCATCGGCTCAGTAGTTAGTGCATCGGTACTTACATGAATTAACAAACTTTACTAAAATTGTTCGTTTATAAATTTTAAAATTAATAAGAAACTATGGTTTCAACTCCCTCAGGCAAAATTGGCTTTAGATTAATTTGACTATTTATTTTAGGTATTTTTGACATATAGCTTTTCGACGGTTTCGGTACTTATACATCCTCGGATTTCAAATGTTTGGCTTTATGCGTTCCTGGTGAAATTAAATTCAGAAAAGCGCTTCGGACGTAAGAATTTATTTACCGTGTTGTTTTCAATATTTTATACCACTTATATATTCCTTGTGATCGAAGCGCTTTTATGCACCTAGAGCGCTCAAATATTAACGGCTAGGTATGTAAAAACACGTGGAAATAAATGGGGCTCTGTTACCATAATCGACACAGTAAGAAAGAAAAATTAATCTGAGGTCAAATTTTTCTGAGGGAGTTGTAACCGTAGCTTCTATATTTTTTTTCATGCCGATGATTATTTTCTATTTTGTAAACAAATTTTTTATGAAAGAATTCACGTAGAAAAAACACCTGCATTTTTAATTAATTGACTCATAACGGGATCATAGTATTTTAATTGAAAAGTTTTATATTTTAATTTATTATTTATAATTTATTTACTAAAAAGGGTTATAAATAATTCGCTAAAATGGGCTTTGACAATTTTATTTTTTCGCTAAAAAGGGTTTAGTTTCTGGCGCTCAAATGGGTTTTACTTTGGCGCACAAACGTCCTTTTTTCGCTGAAATGTTTTATCAATGCGCTCAAATGTCCTCCGCCGATCATGGTATTCAGGACTACAGTTGATGAGATGAATTATCATATTCTGCCGCGCCAACCCAGGTTCAAGTTGTGAAATTTTATTTAAATACATACTTTTAGATCGATTCACATTATCTGCCATTTTAAAACATATAATATTTATGCTCTTGAATTCAATGTTTTCAAAAAAGATTTCATAGGGAACGATTTATATGTGAATAAGCATACTTACATTGAGTCAATTAAACTTCTACAAAGAGTTTGAAGAAACAATCAATTAATCCGTTGATATGGGTAGATTATCGTAATCAAAACACTATCACATATTTACTAACAAACATTCAAATTAACAGTGCATTTCAAAACTTCGGGATTCGATTTTAACAAACTGTCATTCATTTCAACAATTCAAAACAATACTATGTGCATGGGTAAATTTCTATTGTGAACACCAGAATGATCTTTTTGAAATTTGAAAATAAAAAATAATTAGTTATTTAAATGTTGCATTGAGTAGGTAATATAACGCTGTGTAAATTAATGTCTGAAAAAATATTGACTGAAACGCTTAGATATGAAATTAAATGTCTGTAATTATCTTAAATTTGACATTTTAAACTTCAGAAATGTAATTGATCATTAATCATTAACGGCAATAGTGAAAAATAGAAATTTCACTTTATTGTGAAAATTATCCTCTCCTTCTCTCTCTCTCTTTTTTAACAGCTCATTACATATAGTATTTGGTTCACATACATGTAATAAAAAGCATAACTTCTGGGGTAGAACATTCGCCTCTCATTCTTCCCCGCTTGTTAAAATAATTATTCTTTTGTCTTTTGCAGATCGCTTTTATATTCTGAATCTAAAGAATCGTCCTGAACATGCATGAAATATTTGCCACTGGACGTTTTTTGATCAATCAATCAAGGATTATAGAAACAACAGTGGCAAGTATCTTAAGATGAGATATAATTGAGATACCGGTATTACAAATACTTGTAAACACGTGCACCCGATTGTATACAAAATCATGTTGTATGACACTATCAATCTATATAAAAAATCATGTAAAAATAATCAATTTAATTCTTAAAAGTATCGCCAAATTGTATCTTTATATACTGTAACAATAAATACATTTTCAAAATTAAGAAGATTCCAAAAATGTATTCTTCTACTGACAATATATTTAATTTAAATTCACACCTATCGTTATATCTATCTGCTGAACAAAATAATATTGTCTTACTTTATATATTTAAAAAAAATGTTTTACCAAGTATGAAGAATAGGCTTAAGGAGCAAAATGATAAATTGATAGATTAAAAGAAAACTATATATTAATTAAAAACCGATTTTTCAGAGAACAATTAAAGGTCTTTTCACCAAAACAATGTATTCCAATATGAAAGTTGTGAAATTAAGTTTAAAATGTCGTTACCTTTGATAACTATATTCAATCGTCAAATGACACATTGTAGCTTATTGTACGCTGATTTCAAAAATATATGGTTTCTATACAATATTTTTTTAAATAAGGGAGACAATTTCGTACTTCCGGTTTGAAAAATGCTATTTCCGATAATATTTGAAAATTTACTTGACACTGATTCCAAAAACATCTGGTTCTATATACTTTTATATTAATAAGGTGCAATAAATAGCTACTTCCGGTTTACACACGGTCACTTTCGGTTGTTTTTTCGAGTTAAATGGTTTGATACCGTTCGCCAAAAGTCTCATGGTTTTATCATGTATACATATGAGGTATAAGCAAAGGTCAAAATCTAGAACTTCAAATTAAGCTATGACCTTGAGATCAATTTCAAGGTCATAAATCAAGGACCTCAAAGCAAAAGACCATAGGTTAATTAAATTTGGTTAATGAGTTATATCACCATACGCATATTTTTAAATAACAGAGGGAAGAAAATTCCCTTTTACGTTCAACGTACCCTTGCAATCATAATATACGTGTTACAACATGTCGCAACTAACAATTTAGTAAAAATAGTTTGTTGGTATCTTATACAGTTTTTGAAAATAAGTGAAAAAAAAGCCAGATTCTTAAATTAGAATATGACCTTGACATTTGACTTTGACCTAATTTTCATTTTTTTGGGGACTAAAGACCTCAAATCAAAAGATTCTAGGTATCTATCACTTATGGTTTATAAGATAGAAATGCATATCACTTATATCAAATGCATTAGGGGAAATAACTCTCATATGGAGCGTTCATATTGCTTCGGTCAAAATTGGACAAATCATGCGAAGGAAATAACGAGCAATTCATAAAATAAATTTGTCGTAATCTTTTTTACGGTTGCAAAGGAGTAGTGGACACAAGGAAAACAGTGTTTGGGGAGATAACTCCTTCAAAGAAAAGTATTCGGTTACGCAGGGTAAATTTCAAAAGCGTATAAACTGTTGATATTATATATCAAATATCTAAGCGACATATTGTGAAACAGATTTTATCGCAAGAACAAAATTAGGCGGAAGAAGAAAAAATCAGAGGAAAAACAATTATAGGTCTTTCCACAGAAAAGTGGAAAGACCTAATTAAAAGTCATAAGTTTGTATACTGACAAACATTAATACATTTATCTTATCTATGACGGAAAGTATATAAATAATTTCCCATTTTGAAGTAAAAGCACAAATAGTTTCCCTTTTTATTATGCTGTATATGATTGTGTGTAATGTTTGGAAACAAAGATTAACATGCCACCTGCAAGGGTTCCGCTCTAACGTGCAGAGATCGCCGTAAGCTTCCTGCACTTACAAATAACTCGTCAAAGATACCAGGCTTATATTTTTGTTGTCTACAAACGACTGATCAGTCACGCTTGAATAAAAACGTTACAGGGCTAAATAGGAAGTTGAAGAGTATTGGGGACCTGAAATGTCTGAAAGCTCTACAGAGAACAGATCATACCAAGGACGGGAGACGTGTTTTTTTTTGTTTCGATATCTCAGATATCCTTCGAGAAGTAAGTTCAAAAAAATCATTTTATATTAATATGGTAAGAGTTTTCTAATCTCCAAATAGGATGGTGTGATTTAACTAGACGTGGCTGTACATCTATATACATGTAGGTTGCATTTCTGTAAAAATAGACTAGGCAATTTCCCATAGAAACTCCCTTTGCGACTAAAACTGTGACACTACTACTATGAATATTCGTGAAAAATAAAATCTCAAAACGGAAAGTTGATATGCACTGCTATTTTATTCAAAGGTCAAAATATTGGGCTGTGCGACATATTTTCAACATTTATATACCATGAACTTCTAAGAGTTTATATTTATACTAAAATTCTATACTATCCTAACCTCAATTTTTGGACCTTATAAGAATTAAAATGTAGGCGCTACCATGTTTTTCTATACTTGTTTCATACATTCACAAGTGATGTCTCTTTGAGATGAAACGCATAGATCATAAATGGGAACCAGTACGTTAACACATTAACATATCTATGAATATTATATATTTCCCCAAAAGAGGCGTGCTTTGAGAACCAGCGCTATTTAAAAAATGCAACCTACATCTAGCAGAAAAGGCAGCAGGGAGATTTCATCTACTATTTTACTCTTTTTTTCGAACAGCGGTATACTTCTGTTGCCTTTATTTACTGCAGAAGGAAAAGTCTACGAGAGTATACGTCAGTGCATTGATCCCATTCATGTACAGTATGTTCGTCTATTTCAGGAACTCTGGATTATAATGTCCCGCATACTAGTATATATATGGTTTACCGTCTTTTACCTTTAGATATAATACATTAGTTATTATTCACGAAACGCGCGAACATAACGTGTGATTAAATTTAATTAATTATTGTTTCATTTTCGTCCAATGGCAAATATTTCATTAATTTTTGGAGAGCAAACTAACAATGAATAAAATAAGTATGAACTCTAAGGTAGGGTCCGACCGGAAAAAAAAACATTAACTGAAAAAACACGACTACACCAGATGGGCATTTCGATAATACATTTCTCTTCAGTGATGTACGAGGTCCAACTATTTGGAAATCAATAAAAAAACGGTAAAGAGTTCTGCAAACCAAGTGCCAAATCCTGGCAAGCAACCAGAGTTTTGAACGAAGGAGATAAATAACACCCCTAAGATTAGACGTGGATGCGTACTTAATATACATCCAGCAAAACTAAATGGATTCTATATCCCTGTTACTGTAAGAATTAGGCTGCCACTTTGACCATGATGACATGCATGTCATATGATAACCTTCAGTTTTTGTTGGGTTTTGTTTTGAGCGGTCTTTTAAAATTAGTATAATTCAGTATTTAGTATTTATTATGTGTTTTGATGGTTTTTTTCCTCTTGTTTAGCCATGGCGTTGTCAGTTTATTTTCGACTCATTAGCTTGAATGTCTGTTTGGTATCTTTTGCCTCTCTTTTATATCCCTCATCATTTTTTGCTAAATTCAAAACTATAACTTCAAACGAGTTTCATATTATCATTCTCTATTATACAATCTCATTGACGAGACTTTCTACACGTCCAAAAGTATAACTTCAGAGAATCTGGGTTTTACAAATTATTATAGTTTATCAATTTGTCCTCTTAATTTTTTAGGTAAAAGTTTTTTTCTCTTTTGATTGAAACGCAATACATTTGTCACATACTGAAAAATCACCAAGATTACATGAATATATGTATTACTTAAATGACTTTGTTTTTCTGTCATCTGATGTTAAGTAGTTCATTTGTTGATGTGCTCTAGCCAATCATAATACATATTCTTTTATATATAGACAGCTATGTCGTTAAAACGACATAGTGATGTCGTTATTACGACAAGATATGTCGAAATTACGACATAGCGATGTCGTTATAACGACATGGTATGTCGAAATTACGACATAGCGATGGTGTTATAACTATAACGACATGTAATGTCGTAATTACGACATAATTTTTTTTTTGAATGGCCTTTATCGGCTTCCGTAGCTTCATAAGTGTTTTTCGTTTAAAGATTATACCGTTGGTTTTCTCGTTGGAATAGGTTTACACCAGTCAATTTTTGGGCCCTTTATACATGTAATAATAGCTGGTTGTTTGGTGTAAGCCAATGCATCGTTTTAAAGACCGTACTTTGAACTCTAATGGTTTACTGCATGTTACAAATTTTGAATTGGATGGAGAGTTGTCTCATTGGCATTCATACCACATCTTCTTATATCTATTCACTGGAAATATGACAACATCACGTATATTCTGACAAAAGGTCGGATTGAGCTTGTTTTTCAAGACTTCAGTAATATGTTAATCAATTCGATTCTTTTAATTTCATCTGGTTATTACAGGATCTTTTTAAAATTAATATAAAATATTTGTGCTGTCTTGTTTGTTGTTGAGTTTTCGTAACATCTGCTATGTAATTATGTGACTTTTGCATCATATGTTTTTGGTAAGTGTGAAATTGTTGCATGTCATAACCATAATTTACCAGCTGATAATATTTATACAGTAAAACCTGACTAAACCGAATCCTGCATAAACCAAAAACCTGTCTCAACCGAATCCTGCATAAACCGAAAACCTGTCTAAACCAAACATGTTCTTAAGCACTGTCATGTCAAATTATATGCGTTGTGAAACTGTTATAATCGAACATCGGCAAATACCGAACACAGTCTTAAGTCCCTGAGAGGTTCGGTTTAAACAGGTTTCGTTGTACTATTTTAGATCAACACTTTTTTTTGTGAAAGAAGTATTTTGGTATTGCCCAATATGATGTTTTCTCTGTCTGTTAATAAAGTCTTCACACTAAATTTATTAAATGTTGAAGGTGTGCAAATTTAACTATTTATGGCTTAGATACCATTTTTGTTAATTGTTATTTGATTTTGAACTAGCTTTCAGTAACTGTGAGTACAATTGTGCCAAAAGATCTGTACTTTGTGTCTTTAGTGTTTTTGTAAGTTGTTTTATGCTTTGTATCAGTCTGATAAGGTGAAGATGTGGCATGATTGCCAATAGGACAACTTTCAACCAATGAACGTTTAGATGAAGCGGATATATGCAATTATTGGCAACCGTACGGCCTGCAACAATGAAAAAACCTCATACTAAAAAGTTGTCGATAAAGAAGGCCTCGACATGAAAATTATGAAACTATTCAGTCAAAAAAAATAACGTCCTAATTTGTAAAAAAACAATTTACGAAAAACAAATAAGACGGCCTTTTCAACTAAATTTTACAATTAGTAAGTATGGTGTGCTGCGACCCCATTAGTCTAGGTTATGGGAGCCCGCCATATTCTGTACGCTCCTGTGTTAAAAGGGAAGTAATGCCCTTTACCGTCAGGTATCAAACGGTAATTTTCGTCAAGAGTTTTTGCCGTTATTCGTCATTATTCACATTGCGCCCCTCTGTTAAGTCAGAAGCCGGTAATTGGTAGATTTTCGTATCTTGCTGTATATCATAATTATTTTTCATGTAATGTTTTGTTTAGAATTATTTTTTTTTCACATTTTTTTATTATTGTTTTTATTCTATTTATTATTACGGCTTATTATCTTATGCGGTTTATGTTTTCCTCGTTGTGAAAGACCGTATATATGGTAACCTATTGTTTTCCTTATGAGTTTATTAAGTTGTCTTATTCACGGGTAGTAAGGTCGTCATATCGAGGAACGTTTAGTACAGTGATTTTGTCATAATTTGGATAAGTTTGACATGGTTAATTTATGTTTCTTCCCCAAACTATTGCCTCAGTTCTAGTCACACGAGCAGATAAAAAGCAAATAAGATGCTTGAATCTGTAATGGATGTCAAACGATCTATATTGGAATTGTTGTTTCTCGAAATTAACGCAGAATAAGCAAGATATCGGAATTGCTATGGTTTGGTTAAGCGATTGACATGGTTCGGTTAAGAGTCGAGAAATTCGTCATGGTTTTGGTCAAGATTGTCATGGTTTAGATCGAAATAAATATATATGACTGTGTTCCACTTTAATACTGAAAATTTGACTGATATCGCCTGTTGTTGAACGAAGTTACACTATATATTAACTGCCTGTTTAACCAAATTTAGTGGGTGTAATTGTCAAAGCGTTAATTAAACATGTGATGCTACTTTTCGTTAGTTTTCTACAATATAAATTTAAAAGTAACTGCTCTTTTAAACTAGCTTTCGATATAATTTTACAAAAAAAAGACAAAGCGTTGCTTCTGTTTCACATATAGCCTAATCTTTTCTCCATATGTCCATGCTTGACTCTGCCGAGGATATCATGAGCAGCATCACTAGTCAAATAGCTAAGGGCTACTCAAAAATGGCAGCCAGTCAAAAAGTAATTCCTGTTTTTCATTTTCTTTTCTAGAAAACTATACATTTGTTGGTTTTTCTTTATTTTAAATTTTGAACCAGTTTAAGATGAATAAAAGGAGATGTGGGGTTATAGGTCCATGATACAGTAACCCAACTACAAAACTAACCAAAAGATATTAAGAGGACATCATAAGTCTTTAACCATTTACGAAACCCAATATTTACGCATGACATGGACAACAGTTTTAAAACTTATTGGTTTTAAAACTATAAAAGGTGAAATTTCAATAAAAAGTACTTTCAAAGTTCGAATTAAAAATATGAAAGATCACAAAATCTTTGTAATATTGTATAAATGGAACGTTTTCATTTAATATTGTATAAATGCATCATTCATTTTTTTACATATATAAAACCGTAACTTTTCTCGTTTGAATTGTTTTACATTGTCTTATCGGGGCTTTTTATAGCTGACTATGCGGTATGGGCTTTGCTCATTGTTGAAGGTCGTACGATGACCTATAGTTCTTTATGTTTGTGTCATGTTGGTCTTTTGGGGGTAGTTGTCTTCTTGGCAATGATATCACATCTTCTTTTTGATCATGCGTATAGTATTAGCAAGTTTTAAATTTTGACATACGCAAGCTTTGTTCTGTGTTAAATCATTAACCATATAATACAAATTGTGATTTACTAACATATTTACTTTATACAAAGGTACCAACCAGTTCGAATTAATGATCAGAAGTTCCGTTTACAAAATATCCCAATGTTTACATTTTTGCATTGATTGTCATCAAAAAGACTTAACACCGTCATGTCAAATTTATCCAAACTATGACAAAATCACTGTACTAAACGCTCCTCGATATGACGACCTTACTACCCGTGTTATTGACCACCAAATTACATTCTAATTTTATTTAGAAAAGAAAACAGAATTACTAGACTTGCTTTAATAACTTAAAAAATTGACGGTCTTTACGTGTCATGTACAGAAAATTGGAGCATACATGTTGATATCATCATACGCAGGAATATGTCTGGGAATGAAACAAAGTATTATAGAACAACCACAAACCAGAACCTAATGCAACTTAAATCTGCCTTTAAGTTAGTGAATTTCACGAGGAGGCCTTGAAAGAAGAGATTTGTCATTTCGGTACATTGTAACATAATTATGGTGGCTAAATTTAAAAGTAACATTTTTTTGTCTTTGTTAATTGAAGAGTGGTTTCATTAGCATTTAAATACCACATCTTCTTGTTTTAATACATGTATACATGTATATTAAATGTCGAAGCTGTGATGAAGATCATTACATTTAAACGAAAATTAGTATTATTATTTTATAGTAATGCTGCTGTTAAAGTTTTATGGTCATTGTCGATGCTTCATTTTACTTTCTTGTTAAAACACGATCGGTTATCCTTTCGGAGTTATGACCCGCGATCACTCCAGGTTTTGGTTAGGTTCGCGTTGTTCATGCAGTATAGTTTTTTCTACCGTTGTTTTTGTCTTTTGGTGTAATTTTTTGTTACCATGGCATTGTCAATTTATTAGCCAACTTATGAGTGTGGATGTCCGTTTGGTATCTTTTTCCCTTTTAATTTGATTTTTCATACTAAGTAAGATTTTCATATTCAATTTTTAAAGTATGATAATTGAAATACGGCACAACGAATTTTCAAAACAAAAAACCTGAATTCTTAAATACCGGAATTAGTAAATAATAGCCCTTGCCACTTTCATATAACCTTCTACTTTTACATGCGTATGATTGGTGTAAATTTCAATATTTTATTTGAAATCTGTAGCCATATGAATTATTTCCCCCCTTCAAATTAAATAACGTATATATTGAACAAAGTCTGTCCATACGTTAGGGATACTTTCAGAATTGTCCTACAGACATGGTATTTCCGGTATATGTCCTTGACGTAAATAAGTTTTTTTTCTCGATATATAATGTTTCCCCAATTATCTATTTTCGACTGTATTTTCTAGCCATTATTCTAAATGCTAACAAGACTTGATAGCCGCAGGTATGTCGGTCATTTATTTGAAATTGATGGGAAAAAAATATGTCTAATAGTTTCGTCTTTTTTTTCAATCACATAATTACATTGGAAACAGGAAAGATCACAATGAATGTGTTACGTAGTTATTTATAGGGGTTTTCAAGTTTCAAGTTGTATTTTCTTTAAGTGTGCATACACAAATATGCTGTAGTAAAATGTGTTCTAAGACTAACAGCAAACTCGATGTGGACTCTTTATCTTTTCAAGTATCAGAGATTTAAGCTCAGCATTTGTAGAAATTAACATAAAATTTTAGTAAACAACTGCTTAAAAAAATAAATCATTGCAGGAAAACCTACAAGTTAACAAATGGAAGTTGTTAACGACCTTGACTGGCTATACAGCCCTTGCACGGTCGGACAATCTTTTATATGTAGGTAACTTTAAAAGTCTTGTTTTACTTTTTATTGGACAATAATGCTTAAAATTCAAATACAAACAAATGAAGTTTTTATGAAAGAAACTTGTTAATTGGTTTTGTTCTAAATTTAAGATCCTTTTTAGTTTGTTATGGTATGTTTTGTAGACTTTAAGTTTTGTTATCAGCAATCTAAATATTATCTGTATGTACATATGCAGATTCATGTCAGTACCTGTACTAGGTATGAAATGAAGGTATAATGAAAGAGTCAAAACAGCTTGTTGGTTTCCGATACCTGTCTCTTGACATTGCACAAGGTCATGTTTTTTTCTTTGACGGTCAATTACGTCTTCACACAAAATCCACTGGAAGTTGGATGTGTACTGATTGATATTTAAGTCTTAGATGAGATGCATGATACTTGTAATATTAGTTGCTATTTTCTTTGAACTAGATACCAGTAACTGCAAGTACCCTCAGATCTGCACTAAGTGTCTTTTTTGGTGTGGGAAAGTACACCTTCAATATTCGTTCTTTGTTTTCGGCTAAATGTCTTATTGCTTTGTATTGATCAGATTAGTGAAGCCGCTTTTAACGGATTTTTATAATTTACTCTTATGTTGTACTGTTACGCCATATTATAAATATCCCTGTCCTAAGTCAAGAGCCTGTAATCCGTTTGTTGCTATATATCCTTTTGATGTTTTTCATTGTTCATCAGGTTATTAGCTTTCCCTTTTGTATCAATTGTTTTGTGTATTTGCCACTTTAGAGCTAATTATGCGTCACTGGTTTTGATCATTGCTGAAGACCATGCGATGACATATGTATAGTAAACTGTTGTTATCTTTTATGTTATTTGTATATATAGTCTCTGATGGAGAGTGGCTTCAATGGCAAGTATAACACGCCTTTTCATTTTTATAATGTTTGTCAAAGTTTATTGGACGAATATTGATTTTTATGCCATGGCGTTGTCACTTCGTTTTCGATTTATGAGTTTGAATAATTTAAACCATTGGTTTCTTCCACCTCTCTCTTTAAGTAAGGCAAAATCTTACACATGAAAGATTCATCAGAACAAACTACTAGAATAAATATAGCATCAGTTTTCTGCTTGAATGAGAATTGGTTTGATTAATTATGTGTATAATCGTTGTGTACATGTCTATAAATAACGTCGTACCTTCATATTAGAGTGCACGATTGTGTCAATGACATGCCAACTTTTAACATTCATTCATAGGTTAACATCTACTAGCAATTACAATAGTACAATGTACATAGTGCTAGAAAAGAAGGGAAAAAGATACTAGAGGGACAGTCAAACTTATAAATTGAAAATAAACTGATAACGCCATGGCTAAAAAATAAAAAGACAAACAGAAAAATAACAGTACAAAAGACACAATTAAAAAGACTAAGCAACACGAACCCTTCCAAAAACTGGGGGTGATCTCATGTGCTCAAGAGAAGTGAGCAGATCCTGCTCCACGTGAGGCACCCGTCGTGTTGTTCATGCTAGACTTGTCTACATGTTGTATACTTATATGATTTCTTCACTTTAAGAACTTAAAATTTTTCCTACATGTACATGCATACGGTATTATATTTAACATCTCTCTTAATCGACTGGACAAAGGGCATCAGTGGTCAAGTGTTCTAAGTAAGCGAACTATACTGGATATCTTTCCTGGCAACACTAAGGTTCTAAGATCGAATCTCACAAGTGGCAGATGCACTTCGTTTTGACTCCAATCTTAATTGAATTGGTTTATCTTTTTTTTACCAAAGGTCGGTGATTTTCTTCGAACACTCCGGTTTCTTCCACCAATGAAAAATGATCGCCGAAAATTTGTGCTGAAAATTCTGTGAAACATCAAACAATCAATCAGTTCAACCAGGTGCAAGTATTAATACATCTCATACAGTCAAATTTTAACGGTTTTACCATAACTCTTTTTTTTATAGGTTTGACAGCGCAGGTGAGAAAAATCCAGTCCGTTCAGCTTTTGGTTCAACACCCTGTGGTTACGTTTCGCCTGTTTTCGCTGCTTTAACATGTACAATCTGACAAGACAAACCACATATACCTCTAAAGCAATGCAAACATAAAAAAGAAGATGTGATATGATTGCAAAGAGACAACTCTCCACAAGAGACTAAAATGACACACAAATTAACAACTATAGCTGAAATAATGAGCAAAGCCCATACTTCATAGTCAGTTATAAAAGGCCCCGAAACGACAATTATGTAAAACAATTCAAACGAGAAAACTAACGGCCTTATTTATAAATATATAAAAAGACTCGCTATCATATGATACTTTAGAATTTCAAATCAGGATGTCATGAATGAAATTTTAGAAAGGATTATACTTTTAAGCAAAATGTAACATCCAAGTATAACCGATTTTTTTTTCATCATAAATCAAACTATGACACAAGTCATAGTCAAGTTGAAGTATATTAAATACAAATTTAAGAATGTTTCAAAAGTCAAATTGTTCACAAATTGTCATACGGGTCCGCGATCGTATATAGTTTCGGTGTGTTCAAGTCCGAATTATGGTGGTAAAAAAACTTTCACGCCAACCCATAGATAGTTCTTTTAGCAATACAAAGAATCTTTTTAAATCAAATCATGAATTAGAATTTAATTCAGGCTCTTAAAGGATTTAAAAAAGTGACACCCACATGTGAGGCAGGAATAATAGCTTAGGCAGCAACCATTTGATTTTCGGGGGGGGGGGGGAAGTTTCTTTCCAGTTTTTGGAGAAAAAATAATTTTGTTTTTTATTCTGAGAAAAAATAAATTGTTTGTTTCACCCTCAGCTGTCACTATATGTAATGCTAAAATTGAAAGAAAAAAAATGTTTTCGACATGTCGAAAAAAAAAATTGATTGTTTTTCGCCGCAGACAAAAAACAAAGTTTGTCCAGAAAAAAAATCCATAGCCCCCCCAGAAAAGCAAAAAGTTGCTGCCTTATAACAAACTACAGATACGATTAATGCAGTGTAAAAACTCTTGATTATTCAGGGTTATTCTCAAAAGAAACACATAATGATTGATAAACAATGAAGACGAAAAGGGTTTTATTTGCTTTTCAACTAAGAAATATCGTCTTCTATTATATCTCAGAGTATGGACAAACCTAATATCTTCTTTTAATGATTTGCAATACCGAGTTGACAAGAGCACTGACCCAAAATGTACTTTGATTTATTTCAAACAAAGAAAGTTATTAAAAGATATGAATATACCAATTACATGTATAATTTATCAATCATATTCTCTTTGGAGCAGAAAATTAAAGCATCATATTTTATCCCCATGAATTGTTTACGTGTTAGATTCCAACGAATTGCATGACTTGTACATTAAGACAAAAATATACAAACACGTTGTACTGACTATAGGTATACATGTAGTATGATCAAAGTAATCATGGGTTAAAATAATTATTAAAATTAATATAGAATAAATAAATTTGGTGTTTTTACTGTCTTCTGATTGGTTTAAATTATTAGTTTTATTTTCAATGTTGTCAATTTTGATGGCGACACGCCCATTCTGACGTTGAGTATTCATACGCCAACATGTATGTACGCTTGTTATTGTTAATATAAATAATATAAAAAGATTTTTGAGCCTCATTTTTGATAGAAATTTATTTATAATGAATGGCAATGATTTATTTTGATTTTATTGAACCATAAAACTAGTTTTTGACTCTTCACATTTTACATAATCCGCTTCGCGGATTATTCAATGTGAAGAGTCAAAAATTAGTTTTATGGTTCAATAAAATCAAAATAAATAATAGCCATTCATTAATTGAACAACCAATCTAAAAAGCAACCGTATATGCATTGTTGAAGGACACAGGGTGACCTATATATATCTGCTTGCATCCTCGTTATGGTACCGTCTCTGATGGATATATTATACTTGTAGATTTTTATAACTCGGTTCTTTGAGAATAAAGGTTTAGAAATTCACTTTCTTTAATGAAAATAACACTTTATATACTAGGTATACATTACGTTCAAAGCGCTTTACTGAATGACTGCGGATGAAATCACAGATATGTTCATCATCAATCGTCTCTGCAATTTTTTTGCTTATTCCATCTTGTTGTAAATATTGGATAATAAATCATTAATTGATTACAATGAACCAAAAATCTAAACATTTTATTAATGACAATGACAATTGGTACTTACAACACAAAAATATATATAGAAGTCCAAATACGATTTTGTACTAACATGATAAACACAACGGCTGCCATATAAGATGCAGGCTATCCTTACCCAATTTGAGCACAGGCATGATACCACCCCCCCCCCCCCCCCCCCCCCAGTTTGTATCGGACTTGTTTTGCTCAGTCTATATGAATTATAATTGTTTTCTGTGTTTTCTTTTTTTTTTTTTTAGCCATGGCGTTGTCAGTTTATTTTCGACTTATTAGTTTGAATGTTCTTCTGGTATCTTTCGCCTCTCCTTTTTAAGATAAGACATATGTTTATACATAGAATCATATTCGAAATAGTGTGGTCCTGGCCATTGATTGACGACCTAAATTATCCCATTGACTGTGACAGATTAGGTGAACGTTTGTCTGTAACGACAATTGCTCACTTCTTACTTATTATAGAATTTAAACTGTGGGGTCACCAAAGGTTTTTAAACGCCTTTAATAATAAAATTATTCGAAAAAAATTTCAGGAATAACCTTTATGTTTTGATTTATATTATTGATATAAATCAACACATCGTATTATTCCGGATTCGGTTTTCGAATTGCTTTATTTAAAAAATAAATTGTTTGTTTCACCCTCAGCTGTCACTATATGTAATGCTTAAATTAAAAGAAAAAAAATGTTTTCGACATGTCGAAAAAAAAAATTGATTGTTTTTCGCCGCAGACAAAAAACAAAGTTTGTCCAGAAAAAAAATCCATAGCCCCCCCAGAAAAGCAAAAAGTTGCTGCCTTATAACAAACTACAGATACGATTAATGCAGTGTAAAAACTCTTGATTATTATTGTCCATGGATTTATGAGTTTAGAACAGCGGTATACTAGTGTTGCCTTTATCTATTGTACACGTAGCTCTGTTAGAACATTTTTTGTGATAAGTGCAAACTCCTGCCTGTAAAGCCTATAAAGTGTGAACATTTTTTAGCGTAACATAATAATTGAAATATGCATACGCCAAACCATGGGCTAGAATAAACGTAGAAGGTACGTTTCTGGTGAGAAATAGGAAGTTGACAATTGTAAAGTTGAAACTATCCTATTTGTTGAGGTCAAAGTATGTCAATTTCGAGAGATAATCAATTTAAAAACAAATTATAAAGGAAATCTTCTTTTTTACGTGGGATATTTATGAGATGCAAGCACTCACTGAAATTTGGGCTCTTCGTCAATATTTCTAACACAGTAATAAACGAAATTCGAGAGATGTTTTTTTTTTTCTCTTTTAAATGTTCGAAAAGATTCTGTATAAAGTCTTCTACGGATTAGTAGAAAAGCAAGTCAGTTAAAGTAGGTGTGCACACGTAGAACCCATTGGATACTGAATGTATGCTGTAATAACAATCGCCTTTTATATATAAGTACCGAAACATCAGCATTTGCATATCATATTCGGCGTATACTTTTGTTGTAATCAGTGATTATGATATTTGTGAATGAATGAATGATTTTATTTCTCATAAACTAGTACATAGCCACAGAGATAATAACAGTTCATATATAATACATTTTTTCTTTCGCATGTGTGAAAATTAATAACATTATAATAATATTATATTATACAGTTCCTCTAACCAGGAGGACAGACTTTCAATGATATATATCGATTAAATCTACACAATTTTTCAATGTTTGCATTTTTGTTATAATAGTGTGGTAAATACTTTTCTCTTTCTATGTTAAAAAAAATTGCATGACATAATGAAGTGAAATTCATCGCCAATATCTTTAGAGCTACAGAGATTACAAGACATTTCCGATCTCGGAATAGTTTGTCACCTTCCTGTCTCCACTGGCAAACGATGATTTCCGCATCTAATTTTACACAAAGTATATAAAAATTAAATTGTTACACAATTAAGAAAAGCATCAGCAATACTGCGCATTCCGTTTATTCTTGATTAGAATCCATCGAATTTTTAATATTTTGTCAGAATGTAGAACGTACAATTTTTATTATGCTTTTTTTCAAAAAAATAACAAAAACAGTATGGGTCACACGGCTTCCTCCAAAATAAAAACTTACCACCACAAATAAGTACAACAGTATTGAAAGTCTTGAAAGTGGCGCTACACTCAATCAACCAAATTTTTTTTTTAAATTCTACATGGTATAATGTTTTGCCTGTCTCTTCACTCCTAACTTACGGGGGTAGATCCCACTTATCATAGCATTTTTCAAAAATTAAGATACAATATTATACATTATGATGACTCTTTATCTGTATTTTCCATCAAAACATGCAACAGCATTATATGTCAAAATCGGATACATTATCTAAATCCAGAATTTTGTTTGAAATATTTTTTTTATGGTTAGAAAATTGTATTTATGAGGTTGACGTTCTTTGTTATACAATAATTTGCACTTTATCGCTGAAACAATTATGAAAGGCTAAGATATTGTAACAAATAGTGTCTCATAGTATATTATGTAACAATATTTTACTATCTGACTGACTGATGCCAACTCGTCTGATTCTATTGGCTTTATCCAAAAGGGATCTTAACATTTATGTGATAAAATTTCGCATCACAGTGTACTTTTCTCCAGTAATCTCTTCGTAGAATATAGAAATAAGGCGATGTGGTATGATTGCCATGCAATAAGACAACTTTAATAACCACAATTTAAAAGAAGATTATCGAAGGTCGGTGGTTTTCTCAAAAAAAATAATTAAAAGAACAGCGGATGTTTGCAATTGTAGGCAACGCACGGTCGTTAGCAATGAGAAAAACCGAAACGATATAGTCGGTTATAAAAGACCCCGACATGTTTTCGCAGCGTTATTTTTTGGTTATAATTTTTGTAGAATAAAGGATAAGACTCCTTGATGAATTTGGTTGATAAATACTATAATTCATGGAGAAGTATAAATTTAACAGTGAGCAAAGGTGTTTGTCTCGCCGGAGATTTCGTCCCGGACAATAATGATACTTTAGTTTTAAGTTTCCGTTATTGCCCCGTTTAAGTCTTCTTCCACTTTCTTACTCATTAATAATTGAATTCTAGTCTATGATTACTCCACTCTTTCATTTATTTCCCTAAGCGCACAGCAAGTACCGATAAATCTCGTCCTAACTTTGAAATACATGTAATATTGGCCACTGTATCTTACTGATTATACAATTAATAAACCGTAAAGGTTCTTTCGAGGTAAATAATCAGTTTAGCACTTAAGATAAGGCAATTGTACATATTGTCCTATAAAGTTTGGAATTGATTTTACCTATTTTACCTATTCCTTAATATTCTTGGATCCTATGCCTGCTTGAAAAAAAAACCTCTTTCATTGATTTTCTGTATATCTTTGATCATTGACTCGTTGAAGTATGTGTTCATCTTTACATATACTGTCCCTATCCTACATATCCTCATTTTCTAGCTAGTGACAGTCAAATATCCCCGATCATCATTTTTGATGACAATTTTTTTAAAGAAAATATATAAATACCCATTGTAATATTTGTTAATTTGTTCTATTGCTGAAAATGTCTGAACTTTTTGCTACTAAACGTAAGATAACAATCAAATAGTTATACATATACATACTGAGTAAAATTATCATGTAGTATTATTTCGTAGTGAAAAAATTAGAGCCGCTGAAAATAAGCAAAACATTTTTTTTTCTTTATTCTGTTTTTTTGTTACAATACTGTATTTTTCATCTAGTTTTGAAGTATAATTAATTTTGAATTTGGAAATTAAATTAATTGTCGCTTATCCTTTTTCATTCAGTGTATAAAGATTAATGATTAAAATCGTATACAGTTTCATGAATGATTGTGCTTATCAATTTATACAAATATATACACAATGATATTAAAATCACGCCACATGCTTTACAGACATGGCTCTTTGGTCTAGCTTTTGGACATGGAATGTAGCCTTTATAAACCTACAACAGTTATCTAAATGACGCACTGCCCTCACAGAAAATTAATTATTGATCTTTAAGAGAAGAACAAATGTCGCTTAATTATCATCTCATTTGAAACAAAAATATCACGGTTGACGTTACAAAACTGGTGTCTTGACCGCCATCTTAACCCGGAAGTATAGACGATAAAAGGGTATACAAGCACACTCGTCAGTATTAATAGGTCATTGATCTTTTGCTTTTAATTATCGTTGTGGTCAGATTTGTCATCAGAGCATCGTGTTTCTTTTAATTTTCTTACTGATCTTTAAAAAAGATAAAGGCGCATCCAGTGTCTCAAAATTAAAGAAAATCTTTTTATTGAAAGATGATTACATTCTTTTTAAAATTTTAAAATTTTAAAGCCCTCTCTTCTAAATACAGAGAAAATATATTTACATGCATAACGAATCAATTAAAACTTATCCAACTGTCATATAAGTGAGAAGTTTAGCTAGCTATATTAGGGGTAGTGTTCTCGAGATTCCAAATTCAAATTCTTTATTTAACCTCAGATACATTAAGTATACAATTAACAGGAAAATAAACTAACATGATAATACACATAACTGATGGCAGGCGAGATTGACAAAATACACAGAAAATACAGTAGAATCGAGCGTATCATTGCATGCTTTAACACACTATTAAAATTCAATCATAACACAATTTGATACTTATTTTTTTTTTTTAAATACTTTGAGATTTTTTTCAGGAACAATGACAGGTTTTTGTAAAGTCGTACATTGACATAAAGTTAACATATGTTTCATTGTATTCTCACTTGGATTTGTACTAGAGTAACTAAGGTACATATGTGTTTCTAAGTTTGACAAATGTTGGAAATTCACATAGGAATAAATAATGGAATTCATACCCGATTTCACTTTTGCAAAGGTTACAATTTCTATTCTCTTTAGATATCCCGGTCCATCTTCCAAGTTCTATAATATTTGCACATCTCAATTTAGTAATGAAAACCCTTTCACGTTCCAGGAGATTCATCAAATATTTGCTGAATTCAAACTAGTTTTTGAAAAGAGAATAGACTTTTCCCGTTGAAGAATTTTGAATCTGCGATACCCATTGCTGACAGAATTGATCGGTTAGTCTTTGTCTCAGTAATATATTTACTTGAAGCTGGTTTTATACATATGTACCTGATTATTCCCAACAAAACTCAATCCACATTCGTTTAAAGTAGATTTAATGTACGAAATCTATTTGAACTTTTTAAATTTACGACTGATTTTATGTAATTCAAACAATTTTTTATACATAATTGCTGATAATTTATGATCATTTGAATTATTCCAAAAGTCAACAATTTTTGTTTTATAACAATTTCTTAAAGGTATCTTAGTGCATGTTTACACATGCACATCTCAAGGATTCTGTGCTATCGGTCAATGTAGATTATGTTTTACCAAAAAGCTTCGCCCTCATTACATGTATTTTACGTGTTTATTACTTCTTCATTATGTTTTATGCTTATTCGACTGGTGTATATTGGTTTCGCCTAATTTTCCATTGCATTAAATGGCGCCATGCATTGTTTTATGATAAGGTTGCGCGTTTCCATTTGATTTTTTGACATTCTATCATTTTTATAGGTATCGACAATGTAGTTGTGTTTTATTTTTACCGAAAGAACTGTAATAGGGAATTCACCGTTGTTAATATAAAAGGGTTACTAAATGCAGGCTTTTAAAACAAATATTATTTATTAATCATACTATACGGTGACAAAAAGGTTTGCAACACTTCTATTCTAATGCAATTTGTTTGTAACCATAATTTTCATTGGGCGTTGAAAAATATGTTTAAGCTTCCTTGTTCTACCAGACTAAGTCCATAACTAAGAAAGCCTCAATTTTTAAATCCGAATTCCGAATTTGTTATTTTATGTTATTTTTCCAAAAAACAAACTAAGAAAGTCATCTTTAATTCGTTCCTTAAAAAACGTCTAAAGTTTGTGTTTGACATCCGGAGTATACACATTTTGTAAATAGATGCAACAGTTTCGCGGACTTTTTCATTTATAGAACTTTAAAGCCAGCATAAGTTAGATAGACTTAAAATGGAGATATTAATAGTAGTGTACTTTTGTTAAACTTGATTTTCCATTTACGCTATGCGTCGCTAAACTTATTTTATATCCTAATTCGTTTAACATTGATAGTAGATCGGCTACGCATTGGATACCAACATACTCTCAGAGATCTTTGGTTTTGGAACCTAAACTTTAAATATTATTAGTGCATGTTATATGTTTTACGTTACTCTTAGTTAAGTTCATATTTTTGTATTGTTAATAAATTGTGACTGTATTTCTTGTAATATTTAAGATGTCTTTTTTTTTATTATGTAGCAATTTTAAACTCTGAAAATGACAAATGGATATCTTTACTTTACTATCTTCATTGCATATTATATGCATTACGATTAGACGCATTTTGGATACCCCGTCCGCAAATGCCCAGATGAAAAGGGGTTGTTTCTAAATAAATATAGAATCATATTCAAAACAGTGTGGTCCTGGCCATTGATTGACGACCTAAATTATCCCATTGACTGGGACAGATTAGGTGAACGTTTGTCTGTAACGACCATTGCTCACTTCTTACTTATTATAGAATTTAAACTGTGGGGTCACCAAAGAATCTTAACACCTTTAATAATAAAATAATTCGAAAATTATTCAGGAATAACCTTTATGTTTTGATTTATATTATTGATATAAATCAACACATCGTATTATTCCGGATTCGTTTTTCGAATTGCTTTATTTAGGTGTTGAGAACCTTTAGTGACCCCACATATCCAGTGTCATTAACAAGTACATAGTGAGCAGTGCTTGTTACCGACAAACGTTCACCTAATCTGTCCCAGTCAATGGGATAATTTAGGTCGTCAATCAATGGCCAGGACCACACTGTTTTGAATATGATTCTATTTATAATATGTAGGAAATCTTACAGATCCATAAGAGTTCACAACGGGACGGCGTTAAACCAATCATACCGTCCCTTATTTATAAGAGGTGCGATGAGGGTTCGCCAAGACCAGAATTAATAACCCCGATTACAAATTAATATGTATTTTTCTTTATAATTTTCTTCCCCTTTTTCGTTCATTTCTTTGATTATATGGATTGGAAATGAAAGGGGCTAGCTGAAATGAAGTAAAGACGGGAAAAGCCTTCTGACCAAATTTGGTGGGCGTAAACGTCAAATTGTACATTTTAAATAATTTTATACCCCGCGTGACGCATCCGCGGGGTAAATGGAAATATCGGGTGTCCGTCCTTCCATCCGTCTGTTTGTGCGTTCATCCGTCCGGTCTCACGTTCACAATTCTTGCTTGATTTTTTTATGAAACTTATATCATATTTTTTAAGTAATAATTTGGGCAAGTTCGAAAATCAGTTCCGATTATCAATTTTTAAAAGAGTTATGCTCCTTGGAAACATTAGTTATATCAAAATTGCATTGTTAGCACTCTCAAATGTTCAATTCTTGCCAGAACTTTATGAAACTTTCATCATAGGTTTATATTAGCAATGTTTTGGACGAATTCAGAAATTAGTACCTATCAATTAAATTTAAAAGAGTTGTGTCCCTTATATCACCCCTAGTTTTTGGTGGGGTTCGTGTTGTTTATTCTTTAGTTTTCTATGTTGTGTCATGTGTACTATTGTTTTTCAGTTTGTCTTTTTCATTTTTAGCCATGGCGTTGTCAGTTTGTTTTAGAATTATGAGTTTGACTGTCCCTTTGGTATCTTTCGTCCCTCTTTTACAATGTATCAATATATAACTATAAAGAAAACCTCATTTTAAGCGCTCTCATATGTACAATTCATACCCGAATTTTATGAAAGTTGAATCATGGGTTCATATCAGCAATGTTTTGGACTGATTTGAAATTTAGCACCGAAAGTTTATTTTTTTACTTTCGCATTGAACATTTGCAACTCTAAGTAGACGTCATTGATCATTTCTCACGATAATTACCCCCGGCACAGCTACTTAGAAATGACATCGTCCAACAATAACTCAACTATTACTTTGCAAGATACATGTACATATATATGCTATTGCTTAGAGTTAATTTTTGCTGCTTTTTATTCTGTATTGCCTGCTGCATGCCTTGTTTTATTTTGTTTTTATAATCGATGAAAAACTCATTAGAGCTAATGTTGGTGTTGTTTGTCAATATGCCTGATTCCAAATGAAGTTATACTTATTTACCTACTTTTTAAAATTAAACAAACAATATCGAGAAGACACCATGCAGTTTTCAAAACATTCACGGAACAAAATGTTAACCTGGACAACAGTTTAAACTTATTTATTTAGTATCTGTAAGTGAAATTAATGAGAAAATTGATTTTAAAGTGTGGAATTTAATATATGAATGAACACACGTTCGAATTAGAAATAGGTCCATAATGTCTATTTTTATGAACGAAAAAAACCAACATGCTTATGTTTTATTTTTCATATTGTTTAATTGTATTATGCAGTACCACTTAACATGTTAAACCATTTGTTCTTGTATGTCATAAAGTTTCGATAATATCAGAAAAAGCTCTGTCGGTTTAGTAGTATTTAGTAGACAAGACAAGACATATTTCATATTTAGTATGAAAAAGGTACATTTTTTAAATGTGATTGAAAAACTAATTAAAAAATTCAATGATACTCGTACTGTTGTGCTTAGTACAAGTACAGTCATACTGTGTTCAGCCTCATTTCTAACCCGACAAGGCGAGAAATCACAGACCACAAGATGCAATAGTCCTTTCTGAAATAAATAAAAAGAACTTTTTGATTTAGATATAATTTATGGTTTTGTTTTATTGTTATTGGCTTGAAGTATATCCACAGATCAGTTCTTTCTTTGGAGGTTTTGTTACTTAATTACATTGCTCTGTATCGGATCAGTCAAGTCCTTTTCAACTAGTTTGTTGTACTGTATCCTGTATGCCAAGATTAAGGCAAGGTGCTGGTTGGGAGCCCGCACACATTCAAACCGCTTCATATTCTGTATGACATTCTATTAAGTCTACAGTCTGTGATGCACTAGCTGTCGTCTTTCTTGTATACCATATTCATTTTTTGCTTATTGTTTTAAACATAAGTCAGACTGTAAGTTTTCTTATTTGAATTGCTTTATCTTTAATTTTGTCGGAAATTTTACTTGCTTGCTGAAAGGATGTGATTTGTTAATTGTTGAAGTACTTTGATGTTCTAATAGTAACGGTAACACGACGGGTGCCACATGTGGAGCAGGATCTGCAAACCCTACCGGAGCACCTGAGATCACCCCACCCCCCATTTTTGGTGGGGTTCTTGTTGCTTATTCGTGAGTTTTATATGTTGTGACATTTGTACTATTGTTTGTTTGTTTGTATTTTTCATTTTTAGTCATGGCGTTGTCAGGTTACTTTCGATTTATAAGTTTAACTGTCCCTCTGGTATCTTTCGTCCCTCTTTGGTCTTTGGTTGATGGTTGTCTCATTGGAAATCATACTGTATTTACTAATTGTATATTACTATATGCTTTCTTATGTCATATTCAAATTTTGAATACACCAACTTTTACAGAAATTTGCTATGATTGAAATGCATTAATATATTACTCTAGTGATCTCATTATACGTGCGTGATCTGTTATTATAATGATAGTATCTAAGCTTTACTGTAGACGAATTATTTTCTCGAGCGCCACGGTGTATTTTTGCGAGTAGAAGATCATCGTTAATATGTAAAACTCAGATCTACTCGTTTGGGATAAACACAACACCATAAAAAAATAACGACACTATGTTGACTCAAAATAGGATAGAATGGGTTTAACACGAAAAAATAGTATCAGCCAAAATATTGTTAAACAGTATTTAAAAAGTTGTACATAATGTCTGTTTATTTGGATCGTAAACCTTCCATTATCACAACAGGAATCTCATAACTGAACCATGACGAACATGGACTAAACCATGACACTTATGAACCAAACCATGACACCGAATTTTCTGCAATCTTTAATTGTGTGCAAATGTAGTTTTTTTTCGGAATAATTGACGTCAGATTCATTCCATATCAAAATATGGGATGTAACAGACAGTTACTGTAAATAAATAACTGTACTTTATGCATCAGCAACGAACAACAACTTATAAATTTTGACATACGCAAGCATTATTCTGTGTCAAATTATAACTATTTGACGAAACCTTCAATGTACAAATATATAAGCAATAAACAAAGATACTTACCAGCTTGAATTTATATTCACAGGTTCCTTTACCGAAAAATCTGAATGTTTATATTTTGTCATTGATTGTCAATAAAAACTCTTAACACAACCATGTCCAACTTTTCCAAACTATGACAAAATCACTGTACTAAACGCCCCTAGATATGACGACCTTACTACCCGTGATTTTAACTGATTTTGATATCGAAAAAGCGATTAGGGTATTACATGTATATTCAGTTTTCATAGCATCTTTTGATGTGTATTGGCTATATCTATAAGATGAAAATTAGCAATTTTTCTGAATGTTGAATATATTTTTGTGCTTGCTCTAAATTTGACCTAACAGTGGTGCAATATTTTTAATAATACAACGTTTTAAGAACTAATATACAAATACATTGTAGACTGGGGCATTGTCGTGTGTCACATGTGCTGTTACAAAGAAAATAATTTATAAATTGTAATGTGTCTCATGTGGAAATACTGTATTCGAACATTTTGTCGAATAAACCGATGCAGAAACCGATCAAGGATTTTTACGAGGTTGCGCAATGCCCCAAACTCGACTAGTAAATTTATTTGTTCTGTTTCGATTTTATGCGAAAAGCAATCACATATACCATGTATTATCGTGAAATACATGAGATTTGTTTTTACTTTTTCGATCAAAAAAAGTACATCCTATTCTTGATACGCCATGGCACTGATGAGCCGGTAGTTTCAAGGTTGACAAAAAATGAATTTAAATCGAAATAGATTATTCATGGCTCATTTTCTTGTTTTTTTTATGGGAATGAATGATTTTTGGTTGTACAATGTAAGCTATTAAATATTTCTTTTTAAAACAAATATCCGTGTCTGTTGTGCTTCATGTAATACATACGTTTCATTGTTTGCACTCAAACAAAATTTAGCACCACATCTCCTGAGTGAAAATGAAGTTAAACACCATGATCTCGATTTATATATTTCAAGTTTGTATTTCCTTAATCTTCTAATATTTCGGTATTTTAGTTTTGTTGCTCAATTTCAGACAGCTATCTAGAAAAATAATAATATTGTTGCAAAAAATGTATTCCAAATTTTATTAAGATATAAACCAACAAAAAACTTTTATCAAATGTACACAAGTAAACAAACAAGAGTTAATCCTATGATTGCTAAATGGGTTATTAATGACAGTTCTGAGGGATTATCTAATATCCTATTAAACATAACTGTATTCTATCTAAAGCCGGTAACTATCGTTGATCATAAATTGACCTTGACACGAAACATTCGGCAATGGAAAGCGTTCACTTCAAATTTGACGAGAGAAAGGTGCACACCCATACCGTCGCTCCTCGCCCCAATGTGCCCAAAACGAAGTCCGAGGACGTTCAAATATTTACTTTGGGAAGAATATCTACCCCTGAAATATTACCAGTTTATATAGAAATTCAAAAGAACACAAAAAATAAAAGGTAAGGGCGTTCTTTTATTTTCTTTAGACAACATAATACTTCGTTGGAGGTTTATATATTATCAAGTTTATAATCATGCAAAATAATCGCATGGATAAATGTTATTATTTTCATTACATCACAAGTAATGCATTTACCATTTTATTTATTGCTGCATTTATAGATTGTAGATTATTTTTGTTATACTTTGTTACTGTGTCCCAATTGTACCTCATTTCTCAGCAGATGATGGTCAGCATTCGGACTTTAGAATATTGTAAATGTATTATATCAGCATGAACTAATGGGTTTCTTAATCTCTTGACCTCGATGTATGTCTTAATCTCTTGACCCTGGTGAATCGACACGTGCTTAGCTAACTGTTACATTATTTGTTAATTGATAAATCTGAATTAATGATGATATAATTGTGAAGACTATGGACACAAACCATACTAGTACTTTATGTTATATTTGATGGTTTAGACTGATAATGAACAACCTCGAGTGACCAACACACAAAAAAAGGAACTGTGTGAAATGTCCCATAAACAGGATAAATCGGAGTTAACTTTCTAAATACGAAATATAAGGCTAACATGTATATATGCAGCACATAGGAATTATCAACATATAAATGCATCTGTTTAGATGAAGAAAATATCACAACCCTAATCCTTCAAGTAAATAAAAGAATAAATACTGATTCGTTATGAAATGATATAAACCGACCTGAAATGCAATTATGATTTAATTTTGGATGGTTAATTAAAATTTAAAATCGAACAATGTTTTTTTGGGGGAAAAGAGTTTGGGGGGGGGGGTCAACAATTGTAAATTAGAAAGAACATTTGTTATGACATGAATAAGAAAGGAATTAATTTCCTTTTTTATTTAATAGATGAGACTTTGGCATCAAATCTGCTATAAAAAATGTCAAAACTAAAAGCAATTATGGACACCATGAACATTAATTACATTATTGAACAATTTCGTCACAACGACAAAATCACAAGAAAGAGCTGGTTTATTTTCTGCTTTAATTTCCTGCAATACAAAACATACTCACAGACCATTCACCTCAACAATTAATTTCGACCTTGACCATTGGATGACCACAAGCAGTTTGGTTTGATTATAATAACATTTGTGGGGTTCACTTGTAGCCTTGAAACGTCTTTATTTTAAGATGCTTATTCTGCAAAACCGATCAAAATAAATTTGTTTACATGCAAAACAAGATACTAATATCTTATTCGCGTAAACATGCATGCCGATCGACGTCTTTTAAGGACACTTGTTCTTTGAAATGGAAACGATTTTTGTGCACCAATTGGTATGCTAAAACTATTGTAGAGGTTCCTAGCACTGTTGTCAGTCGTTTCATAAGCTTTTCTAAGGTCAATGTTTTACTCGTGTTTTCTCGTCCATCAATAATACTTGCCTTAATTGTAAAGAAAAAAAATAATAAAAAAATAAATAAATAGATCAATTCAAATATGAAGAACAAAGAAAATATTTGCTTATATCAATCTTTTCAACGGAGAAAAAATAATAAAAAAAATCCGAAGCGGGGCAATTCTGCAAAGATTTACCATTTAGTTTGATTTCAATTTTTTCGGAAATCTGTAAGGCACCGTCTATTGATATTTGTGAGGGAGAATGAATGAATGAATGATATCTATTCTCTTCGGACCAACATTTTACAAACAACGTAATCAAAAGACAATGACACGCTCGAATTATGCTTATTCTCATTGAAATAACAGCCCCCCCCCCCCCCCCATATGTGATAATCTAATACAATTCTTCTTTTATTGTTTTCAATAGAATTTACACAAAACCGCGCGTAAATCTAATGTTTTTACGATATACTAAAGTCCTTCTAACCTCTACAAACCGAGATTTTTAATGTGAAAAAATCATGTTGCGTTAATTTTTAAGATATGGAATATCAATTGAAAAGTTTATTTTGCCGCTCTTTATTTAACACTAACCGAACATATATTGCTTATTCAGCTGTTTTGATTGTTTGTTTATCATATCGATAAATGTCAGTCTGCCCTTACTTTCTGATAATTCTGATAATAAGCCAGATATATACGTACACATTTTGAGATTAAGCCAAACATATTATCATTGAGTATAACAGAGATATTGCGTATTTCAGGTCACATCATTTGTATAGTTTTAACATGTTGGGTAGTATTTTGCTGTTTGTATATATATAGTTAAAAGTACATTGAGGTTGTTGGTTATTTGAACGCACTATATAACTTAGTACAGTCTTGGTTGACTTTTTCAGCAAATGTTGCCTCCTGACGTTATATATCAATTCTGTTGCACGACATGGATTATTAATCCCTTTACATGGAATATGCTAATAATCAGTGGCGGACTCAAAAAGGGGGATTTCCAGAGGGATTGGAACACCCCTTTGAAAAACACTGCATTTGAATTGGGACATATAGTTGGAAACCAACCTTTAACCTGGGTTGAGAACCCCCTTTTAAAAATGGCTAGATCCGCCGCTGATAATTATTTAAAAGTTGTCTTTAATAAGAGTTTAATTATCTTCAATAAGAGTTTAATGTTTAGTGGACATCCCATGATAAAGAATATATTCCTGGTCAGAAGTTAAATTCAATTAAAAACACAAGATAAAGAGAATTTGACCTAAAAATGTCAATATGTCATTGATAATTGTTATAATAACCGTCACGTTCATTTCATTCATAATATAACACACCCAAAGTATGCACTAAAAGTCTATCCATTTAGATGTCAGAAAACACAATGTATGTATCTAAATTAAAACATCTGGCACTGAAACATCTATTTATAGAAAAAAAGGTCGTGCTCTGCCTTTTTCGTTGGTTTCATTATATTTGAATTCTCTCCTCAATTATAGAAATAGGTCGTGCTCTGTTCTTTTCGTTGGTTTCGTATATTTAAATTCCCTATCTCCTCGGTTATAGAAAAAAGGTCGTGCTCTGCTTTTCCCGTTGTTTTCTATATTTAAATTCGATCCTCAATTAAGATGATAAAATATCGAATATTTAGTCTAAATCAATGCCTCTTCGACAAAATAAATATTTGAAATTTACCAAGTGCTAATATATATATTGACGAAAACTCAATTTCGGTTAAGGCCTTGACCATACTTCTTTTTGCTTTTAACATTTATCATTTATCAAAAGTTATATTGAATCTAAATTGACGAGAACTCTATTTAAATTAGGTCTGCTTGTTGCTTCGAATTTTTTAGAGAAATAAAACATTTTTTGCAACGTTTAATCAAAATTAAACTTTATGTATTCTTTATCATCTGAAACTGCACAGATTGGTACAAAAAAGTGTTCTCGTTTCCAGAAAATATAAATGATTCTCAACAAAAATGATTGTACTTAAATATTAATCGTATAGATACTTAACCAGGAGCCTGTAATTCGGGGGTTGTCGTTTGTTTATGTGTTACATATTTGTTTTCGTTCATTTTTCATACATAAATTAGGCCGTTAGTTTACTCGTTTGAATTGTTTTACATTGTCATTTCGGGACCGTTTATAGCTATATATATTTTTATTTCTCAACAAACCAAATTACAATGGTAAAGAGATACACACAATAATTACATAGTGTATATGTACAGACATACAAAAAATTATACGAAAGCAAGAGGAGGTACATATCATATATTACGATTTACATATTAAACTAAATGATATCAAGTACATGAATTACCCAGGAGAGCCTAAATGAATATTTACAAGTCTTATATATTTGCACAAGTTATTAAGATCAGAAATATTTTTACTATTCATCAGTTCATTAAATTTCAATGCATTTGGTTGATTTCTATATTTTTTTTCTCAAAAACTGTTTACGATCATCATTGAATACAGAACACATAAAAATATAATGAAATTCATCTCCGATGTCACCAGAATTACAAAGTAAGCATTTTCTATTTTATAGCTGACTATGCGGTATGGGCTTTGCTCATTGTCGAGGCCATATGGTGACTTATGGTTGTTAATTAATGTGTCATTGTGGTCTCTTGTGGAAAGTTGTCGCATTGACAATTATACCACATCTTCTTTTTTTTATATTAATTAAAAATGACTATAATTAAGGGCGTGCACATTTAGAGTAGGGTGACAGCAAACAGAAATACACAAAGTTTGCCACAGAGCTGGTTTTTTTTTAGCATCAATGCCTATTACATTATTGTTGATATATTATAATATTCAGTTTTTCTTTTTACCATGATAGTTGTATCTTGAAATTGTGGGTTTATGACAAGGCGTGGACAGATATGCTATAATAGTGTGTTTTATTATTTGCATATATTGTTAAACTTTATACATGAATGGAAGTTTGAACAACGATTTCATCTTTGTAAATTTGTCTCGTCACAAGCGAAAATCATCTAAATACACACGATCCTGAATTTTTAAAAGATGGTTCCAACCCCCCAGGATCTTCCCTGGATCTGATAATGAAATAGAGTATGTTGTGTCGAGATGAAAATTAAGGTTAAGATACATGTGGTAAATGCATGTTCATACGAAGTGCATCAAACTCCCATAGAGTGAAATTTTGTTGGATTCTAAAATGTAATTCTAAATTGAAAAATAGAATGACCTTAGTAATGACACTCAGAAAACAGTCATGACAGTATTGCTTTCCTAAATCACCCTTTTAAATTCTTCCCAAGGAAACTTGAAGAGGCTACAAATATGGAAAAGCAATAGAACTTTTGCAGTAAAATTTAGTAAATAAAATCAACTATTATCAAAATTAAACAGGCCCGTTCCAATTTGAACAGTTTAACATGGCCAGCATATAACAAGTAATATCATTTATTTCACACAAGAAATTGGCAGTTAAAATAATTTAAGGAAAGATATTTTTTTATATCTTTATGATTTTAAGATTATTTCCCTGCTTTTGAAAAAATCCTCAAAAATTGGAAATTAGAATTCAAAAATATTGCTGGTATATCATATGTATCGGTATTAATATAATGTTCCTTATGACTAAATTGAATTTACCGTCTGATAATTAATTTTAGCAATATATACTCTGTATTATGAAGTATAATGTGCGTGGTCAGCACTAATAATTCTGAAACAGACACCGGTATATTTTTTTCTAGAGACCGATATTAAAAATATGATTAACAAAAATAAAAAAATAGCAATATGACAATTTTTTTTGCTGTCGTGTTAAATTCGTTTGTCCAATCGTTGATATCTGTAATTCAGATCGATTTAGAGAGAATTGAAGGATTATAACCGATGAGTAGTAATTAATGGAAAAGTGTGAGAAAGTATCCCAATCGAATAAATAACGAATGGTGTGTTACAAACCGGTGACAAACTGTACAATAGTCGGGTTTTGTCTGGAAATTGAGGATATTGGAGGTCTTTTTTCCTACATTTGAAATATTCATGGTTTTTATAGGAAATTAATGACTTCATATGGCTTTATTTCTTTATCTGTAAATATAAAGAAAAAGATCTAAGGACTTTTGCGAACGAGATAAGAACTGTGTTAAAATAGAAGTTAATGCGACGGACAAAGGCCGAACGGCCGAAGGTATGTACACGTATTCTCTTTCTTTATGCTTTTAAGTTGAGATTTTTAATTTTGGGATTAAATAGGAATGCAAGTTATCTGATTTTAATTTTTTTTCTTCAAATAATGCTGTAATTTTAATTGTATATTGATATCATGGAATTTCAATTGGACATACAAAATTTTTAAAAGCCTAGTTCCTTTAATGATTTATTTTCAAAATGCCAATGTAAGAAAATGTAAAGAATAATTTTAAAAATTGTATTTTGAGTTTATTGGTATAACATAATTATTTAATGCATATGTTTTCTACGTTTACTCAAGTTGTCAGTTTTTATATATCTTTGATATATATTAGGTTATTGAAGTGTACATCTCTTTACAATTAATTAACTATATCAAATTACGTAAATGGGTGTCCCGTAATTGATTCAACAAATTAGCGCCAAATCAGTTTTACCGTAATATAAGAAAGGTGTCCTACATCATTGATTTTTGCGTACTTTTCACCTTAAAGTAACACCTAAGGTGATTGGATAAGGTAAGATATAATGACGTAGTTTAATAAGAGACTGGTGAAGTAATACAAAGTATAAAACATTTTTCAATTCGTTTTTCAATGAGGGAGCTAAAATATGTGTTATATTTCAACATTGTTTCTGTTTTTGGGAGAGGATTTATCAATAAATAATTACATAAAATGTATTTCCATTATATAACGTTAGTTTGATTGGCTAACAGCAATCTCGAATCATTCTGAAACTAACCTTCATTTCACAATGAATTGCAGCATTCATGATAGCAAATGTTTCCACAATAAAGCGCACAGCAGGTAAATAAATGAACAACTTGATAGTAAACGAGTTTTCATGCTCGTATAGCGTTTTGTTTAGTATTGCATGCTTCTTATAGTAATTTCATAGAGTTTTTTAAGCGTTGACCGTGCGCAACGTTATTAAAATGAAGCGCACGATTAACTCATCGTCCAGTGGCACATATTTCATAAATTCTATGACTTAGTGATCGTCCAGTGGCAAATATTTCATTAATTTCCATGCAGAAATTAATAAGATTTGCGATTATAAATTATAATATTTTCTAAAACAAAATCAACGAACGCAGCTATAAAAAAGACTAATAAAAGAGGTGTGTTTCATAAGATATACAATTTAATCAATTATCATCTGAAACTTCCTTTTCAACTATACTAATTTCTTTTGATCGAAAGAAAACAAAAACTTATGATGGTATTAAAAGATTTTGCTTATGAAATGCTCTTATTTATGAGCAAATTCTATTAGGTAAATACTTTTAAAGTTGATTTGTTAGTGTGAAGTAATTACCCTTTGTGCACGAACGTGTAAAGTTGGCGGTTTTATTTCACATAAAAAATATTATCATCCACACTAATTATCTAAAAGACTTAATTTTGGTAACGTTGAAAAATATTTTTGGTCATTTAGTTTCTATAAAGGAGATAGCCCAATATATAAAAAAAACTTGTCTAGTCAGCAAATTGTTAAAGAAGTGTAGTAACTGTTCCGTTCGTCTGTCCGTCCGAAAGACTTTGTTGGGAAAAAAAGTTCGTCAAATTTTTCATTACCTTTATGGAATGGAATAATTTTATAAGTTGGTGTACGTAACCTTGATTTAATTGAATTCTTACAATGTAGCGTTTGCATCAGTTATGCCACCACTTACTGTTTGTCAATTATAGATTGAAATTTCACAGCAGAAATGTTCTTCAAACATTCGAACATTTTCTTGGCTTCGTTGAAAAGGATCAGTAATCATTGATATTGTCGTCATCTAAGTAAAATATAGCAGCTAGAACAGAGATTTTGACTTTTACCGTTCAGGAGTTATGATTCTTGAAAGATTGAAAAATGGAGTTTCCAGTCGTGTCCGTGCATTTACTCATGAATTGTTCTACCAAAGCTTCTCAAATTTTAATATGTTGTTACTGATGACCAAACGGAGGTCAAGTTCAATAATGACGATTTTGACTTTTACAGTTCAAGAGTTATGGTTCTTGAAAGATTGAAAAATGGGCGTTTCCATTCACGCTGTTGTATTTACTCATGAACCATTCAATCTAAGCTTTTCAAATTTTAATATGTTGATACTGATGACAAAATGGAGGTCAAATTTGATATTGACGATTTTCACTTTCACCATTCATCAGTAATGGTTCTTGTGATATTGCCAGGACACAAATAAATATTAATAAATCCGGTTGTGTCGTTGTGACAGCCTCTTGTTGTTTAATAAGATAGAAAATGTAATTAACTATATACCTTTCACCAGAACCTATCTTTTAATACCTGCTAATGTGACCGTGGCCATGTCTTTTGTTTGAGCAACAGGAAATACATGTAAGTTGCCTTTTAAACAGTTTTTCTTATAAAAATGGCCTTATTTAAGGACAAATGTAGTCGATCAAGTAAATACTTGATAATTAATACTTGATAATTTGATACTTGAGTATGACGTACAAATGTATGTTGCCCTTTTTGCACGGAGGTGTAAAGATGGCGTTTTAATATACAGAAAATGTTTATAAAATGTCATCATTAACACCAATTTTCCACAAGTGTTAATTTCGTTAGTATTGAAATGTCAAAGGTTTTGACCGTTTGAGTTTTTATAAAGATGCTATAGTAGTACATGCAGTACAATATGTAGGAATTTGTATAATCAGCAAAATTTTAATGAAAACTTAATACGAAATGGTCATACAAAAAACGAATATTAGTTTAAGCAAATTTATTTATAGTTGATTGGGAAACAAGTTTTGCAACTTATATTAATTCCTTTCCACTTTGCGCGTGCGAGTGCTGCCTTGTAGTGGCATTAGCCTGCTCTTTTGCGAAATCTTCAAGGGTGTCTTAAACGTGCAAGAGATATGGCTATCTCTTAAAACGGGTCAGCCATTTATCGTCCCCTTCAGACACACTATATTATCGTTTCCCCATACTCGCAAATGATGTCAAGGGAGAGCTGAAAATTCAGGCCCTGACATTTTCATCTCTGAACGGGAATCGAACCAGGAACCTTTGTGTTAGTAGTCCGATGCACTAACTACTACATCACGGCTCTCGAAAATATGAATCTTAAAATAAGTATCATTATTTGCGCAGGTCTCGTAATCGCTCAACTTCCATGACTATGTTCGTCATAAAAGTTTTTGGTATATAACTGTCAATCTTTTATTGGTTTATATTGATTTGAATGATTTTAAAGTTTGTATGGAGCTTGATTATTTTGAGCTTTTAATTTATATCAGTTAGATAACCACTTCTGGTTTGGTAATAGTTTGTAACTTTACAACGTTCACTAAGCAAGTGAAATTTTTCACTTTTATTTGCTTCTTTGGAGGGAATCACCAATTATCTATCGTCGAGAAAATCAATGATAACAGCAAGAAATACACTACTTATATATAAGTTTTTTCACTATGGTACATAATTTTGATCGAACAACAAGAACGAGACATTGGTACAACTTTTTTGAATTTTGGGTCATAAATGCACTTCAACTTTGAACTTGGTTGACTTTCTAACAATTTCGATATGAGCGTAACTAATGAGTCTTATGTAGAAGAAACACGCGTTGGCGTATTAAATTATAAGCTCGGCACCTTTGATAACTATTAGTTTGCTTATCACTCGTTTTTTGCTTATAAAATGCACTTATTTAGGGAATATTAAATCGATTAAGTATAGGTGCAGTAGTTTAAATCTAATCATTTATATTTGAGTATGACGTATGCATGGTATGTTGCCCCCTTTTTTTTTGCTAAGGTGTAAAGTGGACGTTTTTATTTCACAGAAAATTCAACGTCAACTATATATTAGCATCAACAAATGTTATTTTTGCTGACACTGATTTTTTAAGGTTTTGACCGTCTGAATCCTATAAGGAAGTAAGTACAAAATGGGAGAAACTTAGTACGTAATTGATAGTCTTATAGTTAAGTTTCTATATTAAGAGCTAACAGAAAATACAAATCATAATTGTAAGTCACGAAATAATACAACAAGGAGAACATATTATTAATATAACTACAATGTACATCGATGATAACAAGGCTAATATTTCCACATCAAAGTATGATTATTTCATGCGATCATACTGATTAATGAATAGACAGCGAGATAATTACTATGATCTGAAAATATCAACCTTGGTTTCATCCATGCTACAATAGTCTTTTCGATGTTCTTAAGATTGGTACATTTACAGGGGCGGATCCTGCCAACACCAGACACCCCTGGATCCGCCACTGCTCACTGCTTTATAACGCATGAATACGTTTTTGATTCGAGGGTCACTGGTGAATCTTTTGTACACATGTATATAGGCGAAACACGCGTTTCGCGAACAAAATTTAAGGCTGGTATCTTTGATGAGTTTCTCCTCCTTATTTGAGTATCTAATCGATAATTTGAATTTCCCGATGGTTTACGTCTATCTAGTCAATCAGTCTGTTTAAACTCACCTGGCCTAAAGGCCATGTGAGCTTTTTTCATCACTTGGCGTCCGTCGTCGTCGTCGTCGTCGTCTGTCGTCGTCTGTCGTCGTTAACAATTTTTCAAACATCTTCTCCTCTGAAACTTCTGAATGGATTTGAATGAAACTTAGCATGATTGTTCCTTAGATTATCCTGCACAAAGTGTGTGCTTCGATTTTTGATCCGTCAAAAAAACATGGCCGCCGTTACTTAAAATAGAACATAGGGGTCAAATGCAGTTTTTGGCTTATATCTCAAAAACGAAAGCATTTAGAACAAATCTGAGATGGGGTAAAAATGTTCATTAGTCCAATATCTATCAGCCCTGAAATTTTCAGATGAATCAAACAACTCATTGTTGGGTTGCTGTCACTTAATTGGTAATTTTAAGGAAATTTTGCAGTTTTTGGTCATTATCTTGAATATTATTATAGATAAAGATAAACTGTAAACAGCAAAAATGATCAGCAAAGTAAGATCTACAAATAAGTTAATATGACAAAAATTGTCAATTGACCCCTTAAGGGGTTATTGTCCTTTAATGACAATTTTTCACAATTTGTTCATCATATTTGCTAACTTTAAAAAGTCTTCTCCTCTAAAACTACTCAACCAAATTCAACCAAACTTCAACTGAATGATCAGTAGGGTGTATAAAAGTTTGTGCTTTATTTTTTATTTCGTCAAAAAACATGGCCGTCATAGCTAAAAATAGAACACAGGTTAAAATGCAGTTTTTGGCATAATCTCAAAAACTCCAGCATTTAGAGCAAATAGGACAAGAAGTTAAAGTATTTATTAGGTCAAGGTCTACATGTCCTGAAATTTTCAGCCGAATTGGGTAACTGGTTTTTCAGGTATAATGCCCTTGAATTGATGATTTTAAAGAAATTTTGCAGTTTTTGGTTATTATCTTGAATATTATTATATATACAGATAAACTGTTAAAATAGCAAAAATGTTATGAAAGTAAGATCTACAAATAAGTCAAGTTGACCAAAATTGTCAATTGACCCTTTAAGGATTTATTGCCCTTTAAAGACTTTTTTCATAATTTGTTCATCATGTTGACTTACTTTAAAAAATCTTCTCCTTTGAAACTGCTGTATCAATTTCAGCCAAACTTAGGCTAAATGAGTTTCAGAGTATCTAGTATAAATTTTATATTTCATTTCCTTGTATGTCAAGAAACATAGAAAATAGGCTAAAATAGAACATAGGAGAAAATGATTTTTTTTTGCTTTTGAAGAAAATAGGACGATTCAAAGAACATTTAAATAAATTGAAAAGTCAAAATAATCATTGATGAGAGATTTAACCAAAAAAAATAAGGTGAGCGATTCAGGCTCTTGAGAGCCTCTTGTTTTTTCCACCAATTTTTTATGGCCCCGCAACAAAGTTGACGGTGCCATATAGATTTTTACCCTTGACCGTCATTCCGTAATTCCGTCATTCCGCAAGAAACCAATAAACTGAGTTTTTTTCTTCAGATATTAGGCTAATTTTTGGTATGTGAGTTAACCATGATGAGTTACAGATCAAAATTGAGTTTAGTTCCGTTCCGCTGATTTTTGCCGAAATTACAGGCTTTGTAATTTAATAAATTGTTGAAAATCACAGTTATACGTACTTATTTCTATACGCTTTCAGATATTGGGCAGATTTTCGGTGTGTGAGTTACTCATGATGAACTGCTTTCAGATATTGGGCTGATTTTTGTTATGTGAGACTACCATCAAGTTTGTGTCCACATGTGTTATTGAAGTTGCAGATTTTTCATCTTTTTGAGACGGGGCCATTCGTGTCGCTTTGACATATCTAGTTTCATATATCTCTACCAGTACATGTACATAACCAAAATGTAAAAATATCAGTTAACTGTAGTTAAATGTACATGGTTGGTGTACACAATTAATACAATTGAGAATGAAATGAAAATTCTGAATATGTCAGAGAGACAACAACCAGACCAAAAACAGCCGAAGGCCCCTAATGGGTCTTGTTATCCAGTAACGTTACTGAAGTCAAAAAGTATCTTTAAATTTTCTCGGCTCACCTCGGCAATCGTGCAGTATAAATCTCTGGATCTTCTGTTAATATCTATTAACCGATTTGCATCTGTTAAGATCATTGATATTATTTATAAGATTATTTTTTATCTTGTTGATATAATGCTGCTTTGTCAAGTTATTCATTAGACACTCGTATACCAAATTATCCCTTTCATTGTCTATGACAGTAGCGTGAAAATAATGATCGAAACGCAAAGTCTCGCCTACATATAAACGAAATGTACGCTTCTTATTACATAATGTCATTTTTTGTACAACAATGATCCGGCGATTATGCTTAACAGCTTGCATTGAGTTTTATAAAGGTCTTTGCCACTGGATTGTTTAAATTTGGACTATATATTTTTTTACAAATTGTTCAATAATACAGTTTCCATTCCAACCTGGTTTTCAGGTAAATTTCAAGGTAGGACTCTTTTGTTTATCAATAATACAGGGTATTTAAATATACCATTGATATAAAAATAAGAAGTTGTGGTATGATTTTCAATGATACAATTCTCTATCTGAGACCAAAATGACATAGAAGTTTACAACTATATAGTACATCATCATTTTAGAGAACACGTGCAGGTGTATTTCGGCAGTTTCTCCGAAAAATAAACAGGGTAATTTGAACGAGTTTATTATTTTTGCTTATATCATATCTATAGATAATGGTGATTTATACGTACAGTACACCATACAATGTAAATGCGTCCACTTTTACCACGAGAACAAGTAGTCATGCAAAACACTATATTTTATTGCATAGCAACATTAAATTTCCCACAGAAAGTCGCGAAAAGTCAGCTTGCAATATTCTATCATAGCTGTACATGCAATATAAGGGCTATTTCATGAATAATTATAGATTATCGTTGATTATCTCAACAAGAATGATTTTCTCGCTTGAGCTGGAACAGCGAAAGTGAGAAAAGCAATCGAGTTGAGATGACCAATGATAATCTGTTTATCGCTATATTACCTATGACGACGTTGTCAATTTCAATGTCAATTTCGTTAACAACGCACGTGGCGTCCTTAGTTTCTAGCGATAATTTTTCCATCTCAAGCGAGTAGCATGATATGAAAATGATCACAAAAAAAGATCAAAGGAAAAATGCACAAAATAGCGATAATCGTGCATATTATCCTTCGTTGTATAAATAAGGCACTCGAATCTGGTGCAGTTTAAAAAAAGAATTGGATGAACTTCGTCATTTTTTATGAAGCTAGTAAGATAACAACGTAATAATATATATACATTCTTTTATATCGATTCAGATGTTTTTCAATGATATTTTTAAACGCGGTGTATAACACATGACACTTTTTGACGCTCTAGAATTAGCTTTAAATTGTAAATAAAGGCACAATAAAATATCTACTCTCTATTCCTGAATCCTTTGAAAATGAATAACTTTACGACATGGGATGAGAATTATAAGGAAATAATAACTTTACGACATAGAACATGTGGAATGAGACTTAATTTTGTTAGTTTAATTGATTGTGTCGAGTGCGCCTTAGTATCATCTATTATTCGTCTGTATTGAATTTTGACGTAATTAAGTATCTCTTTGAGAGTTTCAGCACAGTTAAGACGTTCTAATCTTGTTGACCTTTCAATATCATTGATCATGGACAAATTGCATCTGTCATTAATCTTAGATGAGACGCTGGACATAATTTCTATTTTAACTTTTACCTTAATGAGCACATTATTTAATTGCTATTTAATAATGTCTTATTTATAACGTGTGCATAACTCAGTAATGTTAGACAGTCATAAATAGATTGTTCCAATGCAAGATATAATCAAACTATCATAAAACACTATTTTTGGCGTTGATTTGTTGAATTAAGTACCTTACAGCACTGAAGAAGAGTTAATTAATTCCTCGTCATGTTTTACATATATCAATATATATTGAACTGTCTCTACAACTTAGATCGTGATGTAATATGATAGACCATTAAAACGTACTGCTTTCAGTGTATGGTTTTCTTATTAATTCAAGATTGTTTTCATTAATACATTTACGATTGATATACTAGATGTCAGAGTTTTTACTGATGCCTATTTTGGTATTAATTTAGTACATTTCGTAAAGATTGAACTAAAGTTTTACTAAACTATTTTATAGTAAATCAATGCTATTTTATGCAGTTTCATGTATTATAAAATCAGTGAGAATTGGTATTGAAATAAATATGAAAATTGGCAGACGAGTATGCAGTGCGAGTCAAGGCGTCAGTCATAATAAATATTACCAAAAGTACAACATTCGGCCCTAGGTTGGGTAGGCCCTAATATTAGGGTCTGGATGTGGGATCCTTAATTTCTATATATTTTTTTTCTTTCTTTATTTGAATTATCGCACAAAAAAGATTGCACTATTAATTCGTTCTATAACTAGACGATTGGTTTATAGTATACATTATATAAACGTAAAAGTACACCTATGAGAGTACTCACATTTCCTGACAGCTAGTTCAACTAATACAAAACATTAATTTAAATATTTTTAAAAAATTTTAAAATGCTTCAAAATTAATTAAACTTTACAACAATGTTAATAGACATCTGTAGATGCCCTCTTTGCAACTGGACTTTCTAAAATGGCTGCCGCTCGCCTGGCAATGGGGAGGGGGCGAGGGTGTCATTCGTTATTGATAGCAATTAAAAATCATGCAATTAAGACTAAATTATCAATCAGTACACTTCTAACATCCAATAGATATACCCATAAACAGTCAGAGAAAAACATTATCTTGTGCAACGCCAAGATACTAGGTATCATGTCTTCCTGTAACCGTTTGTAGTAGCACATTCAAAAATCAGATGTTATGTATAGAATAAAACATGAGGTATATTCATGTTCTCGTTATATGTGTGTTATATTTTCCACTGGACGTTAAAAACCAGTCAATCATCGCCAATTTGTTATATTAACATGAGCAACACGAACGGTTCCACATGTGGAGCAGGTTCTGCTTCAACTTTTCCGGAGCACCTGATACCAGCCCTAGTTTTTGGTGGGGTTAGTGTTGATCGCCGCATTTTGCGCCTGTCCCAAGTCAGGAGCCTCTGGCCTTTGTTAGTCTTATTTAAATTTTAGTTTCTTCTGTACAATTTGGAAATTAGTATGGCGTTCATTACCACTGAACTAGTTAATATTTGTTTAGGGGCCAGCTGAAGGACGCCTCCGGGTGCGGGAATTTCTCGCTACATTGAAGACCTGTTGGTGACCTTCTGCTGTTGTGTTTTTTTTTTTTTTTTTTTTTTTTTTTTTTTTTTTATTTTGGTCGGGTTGTTGTCTCTTTGACACATTCCCCATTTTTATTCTTTAGTTTTCTATGTTTTGTCATGTGTACTATTGTTTGTCTGTCTTTTTCATAGAGATAGAGATAGAGATTTATATATATATATAACGCATAGACCATTTACCCTCTTTTGAAGAGAAACCTGAAATCGCATCGGTTGCTTACTTTGAATGTATTCAATCGTGTTTTGTATGGTTTTTTTTACTTGAGCTTTAACTGATAACGAAAGTCGTCTTTCCTCCCAGTGGCAGAAATCCTTGTGATGAATTAGTATGTTTCTCGAATTTGTTTTCTATAAATCCCATTGCATAGTTGTCAATGAAGTTGATGAAAATAAGGTATAAATATGTTTTTTTTGTTACCTTTGATTGATTGATTGATTGATTATCTTTATTTCCTCCATAATATGAAGATTTTACAATTTATATTATAAGAACAGAACCAAGAACATAACACTAACATATTTACATATTCTAAGTAAACAACATCAAAGTATACAAACAGCAATAAAAAAAGTCTATAGGTAGTTACATAATTACATATGAAATAGAGTAAAAAATTTCGTTCTTTTTTTGTACTTAAATAAGGCCGTTAGTTTTCTCGTTTGAATAGTTTTACATTGCAATTTCGGGGCCTTTTATAGATGACTATGCGGTATGGGCTTTACTCATTGTTGAAGGCCGTACGGTGACCTATACCACATCTTCTTTTTTATATTTAACTTTATATTTTTTTTAGTGCTGCAGGAAGAAGATGAGCATTAGTGGCCTTTGGTCCTACGTTTTATTTGTGATATTAATGCCAATTTCTCCAACGCTGGCCGGGCTAGATAAAACTTGTACGTCAGAGGCACGTGATCACCAACATGGTTTATGTGGACGAGGACTTTCAGAGACATTACAACTTATATGTATGGGACAATATAACATTCCAGTGCCAGGAAAACGAGACGTCGACGAAGGTAATATTTTCTGATATAGTTAGCTGAATAAATGGATACACCATTTTATCTTTCAAAATGTTATAAAAAATATAGATTGTATTTACATTCAAATTAAAAATTATAGACAGCCATTTGCTTCAATGCAAACTAGGGGTTTTCAATATCTAAGACTGGACGATTGAATTGGTGATAGAAACAAATGCCATCCCTTGAATATACCCTATGAAAGTTAAACATTGCCACGTCTGGTCGGAATGGGTACGTTAAATCTGATGTCTCGTGTTGACAAGGATACTACCTCGCTTACTGTACGCTAAAGAACCATTATAACAAGTCTCTAGGGGTGGAAGAGGGAGTGCTTGAACAAAAACAAAGACTTTTGGGAAACTCGCAATCACAGTCAATGACGATTGGATCGAACGTACATGCCAAGTACTGATTCAAAAGTCGAAAAGTATAATATTCGGCCCTATGTTTGGTAGGCCCTAATATTAGGGTCTGGATGTGGAATCCTTAATTTCTATATATATATATTTTTTTCTTTATTGGAATTATCGCACTAAAAAGATTGCACTATTAATTATTTTTATAACTAGACGATTGGTTTATAGTATACATTATAAAAACGTAATGTGGTATGATTGCAAATAAACAACTTTGGGTCACCGTACGGCTTTCAACAATAGACAGAGTCCCGAAATGACAAATGCTTACTGTACGCTAATGAACCATTGTAACAAGTCTCTAGGGGTGGAAGAGGGAGTGCTAAAAAAAAGACCTTTGGAAAACTCGCAATCACAGTCAATGACGATTGGATCGAACGCACATGCCGAATACTGATTCGAATGATGCAGTAAACTAAAATGGGCCAAAAAAAATAGTAAGAGGAAAATGGCATAAAAATGTGAAAAGAATGATCCCATTCAGACCCTCTTATATCTTACATGAACATTTCGTATTCATTCTAAGTTATTTTAATCTGTGATGGTGATCCCTTAAGTTTGACAATGTTTTTTTTCTACATTTCAGATCAATATCCACGAGTTTCGCGATTACAAGGGATAATTTTAGGAAAAAGAGAAGCATTTTCATATCTTTCAAAGAGATCTTCAGCCATACGATTTCAAGGGATAATTTGTGAATGTTGTTACAATCAATGTGGTTATGACGAATTACTTCAATATTGTTCGTTTCGTAAAAAGAGAGATTTACCCCATAAATAGATATTAATTATATTGTGTTTCCCTGTGGTTTATTTTGATCTCAGTGGTAAGAATCTCCTGAGGGGTGATACTAAATGATATTAAATGAACAATATTGGCAGGCATGTTGTATAAAACAGTTTTTCTTACGGGTACTTTGACGGGTTTTAAGTAATTAATTTAAGATAGATCGGGTGTCTCCCGCCATCTTGGATTGTAAAATAGCAGGAAACAATCGGTCCATGTATTTAAGCAAACTGCCAAAATTTAAGAGAATAATGTAAATTTTGGTAAAACTTTTGAACGAAATGAAGAAAATCACGATTTTTTAAGACTATTTTTTTTTTTATACAGAATAGGTTTTGATTTGATCTATTTATTTTCCTCATTTTTTGCCATCTAAGTTGAGCTAACCCAGATACGAAACCTTTATAAATTTTATGTGATTTTCTATGCTTAATTAAACTGACCTTGTTTTTAAACCAATCTAATTGGAATGCAGTGACAGTTTTTACGAATTTGTGAATTGCTGATCTTATTGTTGGTTTGTTGTCTCTTTGACTTTTACCCTTTTTGTTTTTGTACTATGAATTTTACATATTTTGTAATATTTCAGCAACATATTTGATTTATTAAAAGCATTTCGAAATAATAACACTAAACATGTTTCTAAAACCTAAAATATGTTTGAAAGTACAGCGCTTTTACGAAAGGCTTTTAATCAGGCCGTAATTTTTCTCGTGTGAATTGTTTACATTTGCCGTTTTGAAACCGTTTATGGATTTCTATATACGGTATTTTAGGTTTTTGGTCATTGTTGAAGGCCGTTCGGTAACTTATATTTGTTAACTATGGCATTTGGTATCAACTGGAGAATTGTCTCTGTGTCAATAATTTCACGTGGTATTTTATTTTTTCAATATGAGAGTATGGGTGGGATGAGTAGACTTCTAACTGCACTATCTGAAGTTTCTGATGTGTGAAAAATGAACAAGAGCAGGTTATTAAATGGTTGTATTGTGTAAAAGAAAATGTTCGAAATATCTTTATATTTTCAATTAAAGATAAATGGTGTAGGCACTTTTTAATTCTGGAATATGTGTTTTGACTACTTAATTTCTGTATTCTTTAAAAAGTTTTGGATTTTTTTCTTTATCTTTGATTAAAACGCTTTAAAATTATCAAGAAAATGCTTGTACGATTAAATTTTCATGTAGTTTGATGAATACTTTATTTTGTAATCATTTCTGTTATCAGTATCGTTTTTTATCTTCATAGTTGTTCTATATACTTTTGCACCCCATTATTCTCTGTTCTAAATATACTTTGATCAATTTTCTCTATTCATTGTTTAATTTTATCATTTTCTCTATTCTGTTAATCTCTTCGAGACCTTTCTTTATCATGCGTCTACTTTCAATAGCATTGAATCGTGTTATATCTTAAAAATTGAACGCAAAATTGTTCAGAAAGTTTGCTCAAGATGAAAAATATTTTGTGACAGGTTACAAGTCAAAGGATTCGTTTAAAGGGCATTATTTCAGTTAATAATTATTATTGTAATAAAAATGAATATTACTTGTTCTCTGGCAATTTTATGAATCTAAGGTTTGAATATGAAATCATTATAAGACTTGTTCATAAGATGCATGTATAAGAACATTTTTCATTCAGCTGATGTTGGTAACATCAAGGGTCCAATAGTCCTAAAATTTATGTTGCTTTTTGTAAAATTGTATACCAGCTTGTGTCTTCAAGCATTCAAAGACAAAAGAATGCAGTTGTTATATTTGTTACTCGATCTTTTGAAGAAATAAAAATAGAAAAAGTATGATTTGTTTATTTTTCTCTTTCACTATATTTTTTTATATATTGTGGATTCCTTTTTTTTCCACGGAATTTAGAGAATTAAGGAACAAGTTTGTTGATATTTTTTGTTTTTTATTTTGCCTAAGTCTGCATTCAACCCTATAGAACAATTTGTCAAGAGTTAAACTTTAAAAATTCGTGGTTTACGTATTTATTCGATATAAATAAAGGCAACAGTAGTACACCGATGTTCAAAATTCATAAATCAATTAAGTAAAAAACAAATCCGGGTTACAAACTAAAACTGTGGGAAACGCATCAAATATAAATGAATGACTACGACACATCAGAAACATAATATTAAAAGGTAACACACAGAGAAACGAACTATAATATAACAATAGCCATTTTCCTGACTTGGTACAGGACATTTTAAGAAAAAGTAATGGGTTGAACCTGTTTATTTGGGATGACAAACCTCCCGCTTTTATGCCAATATTGAATATAACATTTAAATGACAACATTACACGTCAGGACTACAATGATTTTATATAAATAATGGAACGAAAAAAGCAGAAAAAACCGAAATGTCAGTGTCCTAGTCTATAGATATAAACAGATGAGATTTTGGCGGCAAATAATTCTCTTTAAATTGTTCATGCATATAACATTGGCAACTTTTATTCAGTATAAAACTGTGAAACAGTATCAAGGATTAATAACATTTTATAAAAAAAGGTTTTTAAAACTATATACATTATGAAAAGAAAATTAGAAATTTATGGGAGGCGGGAAATCATATAAATAAATCAATAATAAAATCAGAGGATTCCGAATATCAAAAACCACGAACATCCTCAAGTTGCACAATAGTGTTTCGTGCAAATGTAGTTCGCTTGTTTAAATTTAGATTGCCGCATGATCCAGACAACGAAGAACCCCCCAAAAAGCAAATCCATAATTTGAAAGTTCATTTTTCAAATAGAAAGATATAAACAGCGCACATATACAGTTCACCGTACGATCGTCACCAATAAGCAATACTCATTCCATATAGACAGTTTTAGAAGCTCTGGTGTGACAAAATTGCAAAGACAGATATCAACAGAGGTATACAATAGGATCTTTTAAAAGCTCAAAATACTCATGACAAACGGTAACCCGAAACCGTAAAAAAAAACTACAGGATTACAGGCTTCTGGTAAAGTACATACAATAAAAAAGAATTTCTATGACTGAGTTAAACATATTTGAGAGCGTTCAAACTGCATGTCTCCCGAATTGTGGACTATAGTAAAAGATTACCCCAATTTAACAAAAAAAAATGATTTTAAACGGGCTTAGACTCATCAGATCTGACAAAAGATACAAAGTGCTTATATAAGAGTACTTGTGGTTACCGAAAGCTAGTTAATGTAACCTGTTCCGAACTGGCATTTTAAGCAGTCTAAACATCCAAGAATGTAGCGCATTTGAGATACAGTTGTTATTCCCTAATTTGGCTAGCTTATTATTCAAGTTTCCTCTATATTTGTTCACAAAAATACGTTGGTACATGTAGCTTTATATTTCAGTTTGGAAAAAAATCGTGCAAAAAATAATATGAATACTTTTTCAAGTTTAGGTGGATTATTCCTATACTGTCTTGGATTGAACTTTTGCTTTTGCAATACCAGACGAAAATGCAATCTGTTTCTCACAAAACGTATAGACTTAAACTGTCATGATAGCAATTATTATGGAGAATATTGCAAAAGAAAGAACAAATTTTTTTTAAAGATAAAATTGAGAATGAAAATGGGAAATGTTTCAAAGAGACAACAGACTATGAAAGACAAATTCCCGAGAATGTCAATCAAAGAATGACAGACAGCATCAATGTTAAAGGTAGTCACAAAAACAAATTATTTTCCACTCGGAACTACACAGCATAATCAATCAGAAATTTCGTAATAGATAAATCCAACAACTCTGTGTTTACCGTTGTTGACAGCAAGAGTTTTTGATGTGAAATGTCTTTCTTCAGATCTTTTGGTGCTAGTAAATGCTGATCATGTTGTTTATCCTTAGGGGAAAAAACAGGATCGAAAAAACTTCAAATCAGCAAAGTTGTCCATTTCTACGCCATTTGCACTTCTGGTGGAGAGTGGTTTAATTTAAAATTCACATCACATATATTTGTTATAAAGATTCACACAGTTAATGTAAGTGTACAGACAATATTGAACTTATATATATTTAAGAAATAATTGATGCAAGCTATACTTTATTGTATTTTTAATATGGGTAGGCATTATATTCGTGATTATTTTTGCCCGAGCGATAGTGAAATAGTATACTATGTAGCTTGCATCAATTATTTCGATTCTGATTAAGAAAATGAAGGTAATTTATATGTCCGATGTGCATCAGTGTAGAGCGTTAGTGTACGCAGTTATACGAACCTCCCTTTTGTAAACAAGCAAACGACTAGCAAAGAGGGAGGAGTTTTGAACAGACAGTTTGAACGGTTGTCGTATCGAGGTCAAATATGTCAATTTTTAATTGCAACACATTACAGTAATAATCAATGAATTAGTAACAGCATGTGCATCATTTAAGAGTTTGGAAGTGTTTTAAGTTAATGAAATATATTAAATGCATGCCAAATTGTTTAAATTCATTTTTCTTCAGTAGTCAATATACGCATGTGGAAACAAATTTTATTGGATTTAGAGCATGGGTTTATTCGCAAAGCGAAAAAGGCAAGGCATATTAGAATGTAAAGTAATCATTTGTCGTATTACAATGCCTGATGGACAGCTAGTAGTATCAGTTAAGGCAATAATTTTCATAAATTACAAGTTTGGTACTTTTTATTAGGAAACAGGATAGGTTAATTATCAAGATTTATTCTATAATTAAATGTAACAAGCAAAAAATAATCTTCTCTGAAACGACTATTCAAAATTAAATGAATCTTATTAAGATTGTACCTTAGGGTATCTTCCAAAAAGTTTATGCTTGGATTTTTTATTAGTAGAAAAACATATCACTATTACTAAAAGTAGAACATAGGGGTCAAAATGCAGTTTTTTGCTATTATTTCCTGAATTATAGAAGAAAATGAAGATGAAAGCTTTTAAGGTAAAAAAGGTATCCTGGGGCCGGTTTCACGAAGCTATCCTAAGACATGTCATAAGATATATCTTAGGACATGTCTTATGATCCTCTTATGACTATCCTACGACATCTCTCAGACCTCGTCTCGAAGCTGTCTTAGGATGATCCTAGCTAAGACATCCTAAACCTGTCGCAAGTTCTTTAAATTTTAAAATATAAATAAGATTCACCATAAAAAAAAATCATGTAAATGTAGTATGTCTTACCAGAAATTATTCTAAACGTATTGATTAATATAATGACATAATTTGCAAAATGAATATAAAAAAAATAAAGGTAATTTATATATAAATTATCTTTAAACAATACATCAATATAAACATGATAAATATGAAATTTTTAATGCAAAATTAAGAAAAAAGAATATAAAATTATTTTATTTTGGTACAAGTGAGTTGAATTCAATTTCGACTTTATTGGTTATAAAAAGGTTAAGGGGTAAAATCGTGCAATCTTGATATCAATACATCGAATTTCCATTGTTGACAAATCGTGATAATCCGTCAAACTAGAAAGATAACGTTATAAGCAGGAACAGGAGAATAGCTAATTAGATGATAATAAGATATTTTTTCAATTTAATATAAAAAATGAGTGTAATTTATATAAATAAACGTATAACTATCCTAAGACAATCATAAGACACCGCTCGCGTTGTCCTAACTTTATGACCAATTTTAAGAGATGTCCTAATTTAGGACCACTTTGTGAAACCCACTTAGGACTAAGATATGTCGTAAGACCATCCTAAGACATGTCTTAGTCCTAAGACAGCTTCGTGAAACTGGGCCCTGAGTTGAATGGTGATGGTGAAAATTTGTTTTGGGCAGCCAATTTTTACACTTGCTCGTATTTCAACAATATTTGGGTTTTAAAGTAAACATGGTAACCTTAGTTCAATGGTGTTCATGAGAATGTTGTATAACCACGATTAAACTTCATAATATGATTTTAGCTCAATTTACAACAAACATTAATATATTAATTTAGTTTATAGGGTATTGTTTACCAGGTGAGCGATTCAGGCTCTTGAGAGCTTCTTGTTGTTTCTTTGTATAACTCACAATAATATGAATAAAACACTTCTTGAACAATATATCATCTTGTGGGAACAATGTATTATCTTGTGGATACAATCTATCATCTTGTGGGAACATTATATTATCTTTTGGGTACAATATATTATCTTGTTGGAACAACATATTATCTTGTGGGTACAACATATTATCTTGTGGGAACAACATGCATGTTATCTTGTGGGAATAAAATATTATCTTGTGGGAACAAGAACACTTTCTTGATGCCACAAGATATTATCTTGTGGGAACAAAATATTATGTTGTGGGAACAAGTCTAAAAACATTTCTTGCATGGCCTCATTCTGCCACCGTACAAAACATATTGTGAGAAATTTATTCATGAAAAATCCATGAATTTCCAACAATACATGCGATCTCAAATCAGAGTGTGCACTTAAAAGATGACTGCATTAACCCGAATACAGTACACAAGGCTAGATACTTTTACTATACCATAACTGAATAGCAGATTTTTTTATAAAACTTACCAACTTTCTTGTGAGCAGCATAAATGATCGACGTCTTGCATACTTTATATTGTTATATTATTATTATAAATAATGAGATATGTAATGAGTGTTAATGAGACATCTCTCCATCCTAGTCACAACGCATAAAAAGGCCAAAGTATAGTCTTTAACGCGGTGTTTTGGCTTACACCCAACAGTAAGTTATAAAGGGCCCCACAAAAACTAGTGTAAACCCATTCAAACTGGAAAACAATTATCTAATTTATATAACAAAACGAGAAACCAAAAACGATAATGAGCAAGACCAATAAATGACAACCACTGAACAACAGGCCCATGAGTTAGAACTGGGGCCTGTTTATCGAAACTGTCCTAAGATCGGTCCTAAGAATTTCTTAGGACAGAAGTTATGATAAAGTTAGGACCGACTTACGACACGTCTCAGCATGTACATCGAAGCTATCTTAGGAATATTTTACCTAGGACGTCCTAACTGATGTCCTAAGTATTGGCGGAAAAGAAAATACGAACTGAATATGAAAAAAATAAATTATGATATCCTATTTTATCAATAATTTTATTTCAAATATGGTTAATTAGAAACTAATAACTAATAGGTAGTTCTAAATTAAAAGTAATAAATATATTTTGTAAAATAATTGTAGATATAAACTGTATGAAACAAAACACGAGACAAAAATAAAAATTGAACAAACTAACAGTTAAACAAGATATAAAATTCATAACATGTTTTGAGTGAGTTGAATTCGAAGTGTCACATTTTCATTCTTTAACAGTTCAAATTAAAATCTCGTGCACTATTCATATCAATACGGAGAATTTCAACTAGTTTTAGTACTGCTTAAAAAATAATACGCGTGAAAATGAATAAAAGACAAAATTCGAATGTATCCTAAAGTAAGGACCATCCTAAGACCATCTTAAGACACCTAAACTGGTATCCTAAAGTTAGGACAGTTCCTAGGATTTTCCTAAGTTGCGACATGTTTGATAAACCCATTTAGGACTAAGATGTGTGCTAAGTTGGTCTTAGGACACGTCCTAATCATATAGTCTATCAGCTGGCAGGGCAAAAATTCAGTTCTGTGTTACACCCCAGGGTACCGCATTTTTTTTGTATAAATTTAAAGAGTAATATCTAAAGAATATTTTAAGAGGTGTTAGACTTTTGAAAAAGTGTCCAAAAGGGGTTAAAAGGGGAATTATTTCAGGGTATATCAAAAATTTTGTTTTGCACACTATTACAGAAAAATGTAAAAATAACCAAGTATTCGGTACTTAACTTTTTATAAAATGGAACACATCATATCTTATTAAAACGCAGGCTAGTTTTTAATTATTTTTTAAATCGTAGAGGACCAAGAAAAAAAGGGGGAGGGTCAATTTCCAAAAGTCATGATTTTGAATGAAAAGAAGCATACGTACTAATTTTCTTGATAAAATGGTATATTGTTTCACATTGAAACATACAGCATAAAATATATAAAGGCTGTTGAAAAAAAATTTAAAGGTAAGAAACAAAAACAGCGAAAATCAACGACAAACACAAACATAAGCAACCAGAAATGAACTATTCTGTCACAAATTTATACCTCACATTCATGAATTAACTCACATATTAAATCACACAAAACTGTCAGGGTTTCTAAGTTTCTTTTTTTTTCTTTTTTAAATTTAACAACCGCATCACCACATTTTAAGGTCACACAGAAGGTCAATCCATAGAATCATCATCAATTTGGTCACCTGCATCTACCGAATTATCATCTTTTCGATCATCTTCGTCGTCATCGTTAGCAATATCAACGATTTGATAATGCTTATATCTACAAGCTTTCGAACATTAACATACAGCTATCTGTTCAGCATAAGCCTTTTTGAACACATGAACATCTTTTTTTGGCACAACCAGCTTTACATGAACAGCACATCAAAATTACCAAAGCATCTAACGCTGGTGGTTGGTCTATCAAATTGATACTGATCATAGCGCTCTAAACAATCCAATCATAGTTGTTTGGCAACAGACCAGTGTTGTGTTTAAGAGCAGATTTCCAAATCTTCGTCTGAAAGTTGACTTGTTTAATGTGCTTTAACATTGCATCTTTTGCATTCCAATACGTTCTGATTTTTATTTATCGATATTCATAGCCATATATAGAACACGAAAACCTCTCGAGTGTTTTGACAACTCTTCGCCAACCTCTTCCAAGGTTTCACCAAGATGGAATAGACCTTCTAAAATTCCACATAACGTGTCAAAAAACCGAATGCTTTGCTTTTTTTCTTTATCAGACAAAACACTTACTGTAACACAACCTGTATTGTCGTGAAATCCTGGCAGTTTTCTACAAAAATTCTCACCAAGTTTGCACACATTGATTGCACATTTAATAATCTGCATTTGGAGGATGTATATGTCAGACTTGCAATGTTAGAATTGATATGCAACTGTGAAAATAGTAAGCCAATACTTCCACAACAGTGTCAGAAGGTTTAGTAACAATGGAGTCGTAACCTTTGCCAGCTGCATGTTTTTGCATTTTATTAAGAAACATTGTTTTATCGGCTTCTTCCTGTTTGATTATAAGCTAAAACCATTTTACGCTATTTCATTTTCAACATATATTTTGTGGCACATACTTCCATGTGATACAAATAAATCAATACATTCAAGTGTAAATCTATAAGATTCTTTACTCTTTAATACAAAAGAATTCTACAAAAGCAACTTTGTTTCCCCCTACTAACAAAAATTTCTTGCATTCCCGAGAACACGACTGTGACTGATGATATAGAACTTATCGTAATGATTTGCCCTCCCAAGGACCTGCCGTTCTAATTTCGTTATGAATATTGTGCGATACTATTCAGTGACAAAATCAATGCGGGACCACTTTATGAAACTAAAAGGATGGTTTTTAAAATAACAATTGCCAAATCGAAAAAAGTGCTCGGTATCCTAGTAAATGTTTGAAAAACTGCCATGTCATCAAATATCCAATTGCTTTCCTAAGGAATGAGCCTTTTCTAAAAGACCACTAAGGACAGGTTTTAATTTTTCATTTCATGTGTACAATCAAAGTTTGCAAGAGACATTGGAAGAGGACCTAAATCCAACTGGAGAACCTATCGCATAACCAACTATCTTGTCTGGGTTATGACAAACAGGCGACATTTTTTTCATCTGCTCTCAATGTTTTGTTGTTCTTATCAGTCATTAACTGCTTGCCTTTTATTTCCTTTTTTAAAAATGTAAGCAATGATTTTCTTTTGAGTGTTTTGAAGATATTTGACTTTTGAATAAGCCTTTCCGTAATGAAAATTTCTGAAGCAAATTTTCCCTTTTCATACGCGTTAAGAAGGTCGCACATTAATTCCGAAGAAGCAACAGAACCCGAGAACAAGCCATTTTACTGTTCAGATGTTATAATGGAATTGGCCAGTTCTGCAGTGTCTGAAACAATTTCCTTCATTCGAGTTTTTCTGAGTTCTTTTTGGGCGGATGTTTCAGGGTTAACCATTGCTACCAAGTCTCGACATTTTAATGATATTGAAGCTCTTTCATGTGCATTTAGCAACCAACGTTTATCAGAATCTTTATTTAAACTGAAACCAACAAAGCCATTTTTTTTGTATCTCTAAGAAACCTTAGAGAGTAAAAAGTATTGCCAAACCCGTCAACTGACTATTTGACGTTAGTTCAAAGCGTTGTTTGTCGATTGAATGACTTAAACAATCTTAAGTCAATCACTTCATAGCTACAACACAAAATGTTATCAAGCACACCTTTATTGAGTTCAATAGAGTGCACCTTTTCTGAACCCAAACAAAATCATCGTAATTTGTATTTTTTTCATAAATATTTCGTTACACATTCACTTTACAAAATAATTTGTCTCACAAAAACATCATAAATCGACAATTAAATGTTTGTTTTCAGTTGCAAATTGATAATGCTTATGTGTGAATACATTGTACATGTTCTATACTGAATCAAAGACGGTAATTTGATGATTTCCGGTATTTCACGAGTATTTGCACGTACATGTATTTAATAAAATAATTCATATTTTAGACGATATATAAATACTGGAAATGATTTAAACATTGCATAATGATTAATTCTCAAGTTTAATTAGCTAAAACGGGTAATTGTATACCGAATTTCTTTATGAAAGGTGAAAATATGCCTTAATTTGAACCCAAAAAATCGGATTGTTTGTAATGTAAAAAACATTGCATTTTAAACAAAAAATCTTTCGAGTTACATTTAATATGATAAGTTTTGTATCTCTTTTAATTGTTTAAACCTATACTTCATTTTTTTTTAATCGCTTTATATTAAAAAATTTAATTACAAATTACTTTGTCGTGATTGGTAAATGAGGGGACCATTGGAAGGGACGTTTTTAATCCTCTTTTGGACACTTTTTTTTTAGTCTAACACCTTGTATTTTATCAATAAGATAATGAAGTTGAATTCTATCAAAAAAAATCGCGGTACCCTGGGGTGTAACACAAACTCCTTAACTAGCGGGCTTTTGAGAACTAGCTGATGGACTAATAAGAGAGCTTCGATAAACAGGCCCCAGGTCATAACCATACAGCGGAGATAACGTTTTAACAGACGCCTACCTGACATGAGACGGTAGTTTAACATACATAACATACATATCATTTGAAATGACTTTACTCGATCAAACAGACTTTTAAACAAAAGCAATTAAACATATATTGAACGAAAAATTTTGATCTACATATATAACACAATAAAAATACGATTTTAGAAAGTAGACAGGAAGTTATAAAAATAATGTAGACACAGTGTCAGAAGGATTGAATATATTTAAGTAATAATAATAAAACTTATTATTTTGATATTTAATATATTCAAAACTTTTATTTCTTTTCACCCCTTGTAAAAGAAAGGATTTAATGGGAAACATAAAACAATTGATCGAATGTTATATTATAAGATAATAGTTGATCGAATATTACAAAATATGACAAACGATCGAACATATAATAAATGACAATTGATCGAAATTATTATAATGATAACTGGCAGTTGATTGTCACGGTATATTATAATAAATGACATTTGATTGAAAGTTAAAAAATATGACCATTAAATGAATGTTATATTGAACGACAATTGATCGAATAATATAACCTATGACAAATGATTCAATATTATAAGATAATTATGCCAATTGATCGAATATTATAAAATATGCATATTATCAAATATGACAATTAATCGTATATTGTAAAATATGACAATTGATCGTATATTGTAAAATATGACAATTGATCGTATATTGTAAGATATGACAATTGATCAAATATTCTAATAAATGACAATTGATTGATATTATAATAAATGACAATTGATTGATATTATAATAAATAAAACTGATATTATTTAAAAATAATGTCAATTGATCGAATATCATTATAAATGACAGTTGGTCAAATAGGGTTTATATCTCAAAAAAAGGATAATGTATCTTAATTCTATTAACAGGCCATTTCTATATTAATATTGTTTCAGGTATGGATTCGAGGTTATTGGAACAGACTCGGGGACTGGAATTGTGAATATCCTGATGAATGTTACTGCTGGTGTTTGTGCTGTGTTTCTTCTACGTAGTGGTGCCATTTTAGCGATATATATATTATTGACATTATCTTTAAGCGGGAGATTTGGCTAGCAATTAAACCATGTTCAAGCCACAATGTTTTCTTAAAATGTACAACACCTAGCTAGTCAGGCATATGGCAGTTGTTATCAAATAGTTCGTTGATATATATATTGACGTTTGTTTTTGTTGCACCTTTCTAGTATCCAATTTATTTAACTGTTAACATAACTTTGCATTTTTGAAATACCAACTTAAGGCTAATCTACCTCAAAAATAGATTACCGTAGCTGTATTTGGCAAAACCTTTAGGAATTTTTGGTCCTCAATGGTCTTCAACTTCGTACTTTATTTGCCTTTTTTAACATTTTTGATTCGATTGACACTGATGAGTGTTTTGCAGACGAAACGCGCGTCTGTCGTTAACATAAAATTTCAATCAAGGTATCTATGATGAGTTAATTTAGTGTTCCTGTTATTCCTTTGTTTTTTTGTTATAGTTAATGAGTTGTCTCGGTTTTAGTTAAGTTTGTTTTCTCGCAATCCATTTTTGACACTTGAACACCGGTATACTACTGTTGCCTTTATTTAGCCAAGGGGTGAATGCGGCTTTTTCTGTATTTGAACTTGGGGGAGAAAAAGTATAAACACTAACAGTGTGATGTTGTCAGTATTATGCATGGCAAATCCGTGTTAGGACTCATTTAATATCATTTACAATAATTAGATTGTTTCGAAATACTTAGGATAATCTAATCTTAGATTACCGTAGATGCATATGCCAAAACCTTTGTAGTTTGTTTTACCTTTTCTAGCGTCATTTATGAGTATTTTGTAGGCGAAACACGAGTCTGCGGTACACATTTTTACCTTGATATATTTAATGAGGTTATTGGTAATATTTTATTTGTTTAGTTCATATACACTATCTTATTATCTAAAATGATTTTGATATAAGAGACATTTCACATCCTTTGAAGTGATCAAAATAAGGTCAGCCATAAATTTGAAAGGAAGAGCGTGCACGAAGAAGACTCTAAACGGTAGTTATATTATAGTTATAAATTAGAGCAATTATTTATTATGTCCTATTTGATAATGGTCGAATTAAACAGAAAATCTGATAAATAATACTTATGTCTTTAAGTATTACGTAAAAAGTCAGACGTATATCTGTGTAATTGTCACGTTGTAAAACAGTAGGAAATTATTACCCAACTAACATGGTTTTTTACTTACAGAACAAGAAGATTGGATTGTTATTTAAATTACATAGCCAACTCTAAACTTAATTAAAATTTAAAACTGAGATTTTTAGATTGATCAAGAGTAAAATTACCAAACATTATATAAAAATGTGATGATTATAGACTATTTAATTTGGGATTACTTATTTTTATGTTGATTATTCCCGAGCTTAGGGCTACTATTTACAGTAACAAACAACGTTGCATGTTAAAAGTACATGAATGTTAGATCTTTCGCCTTAAATGAATAACAACATCCAAGCTAGACTAGTGTTAAAATGAATATCATCAATACAAGGTTTTGCTCTTGAATGTGTCGTTCCAGGTAAATAAAGGCAACAGTATTATACCGCTGTTCAAAACTCATAAATCCATGGACAAAAAACAAAATCGGGGTAACAAACTAAAACCGAGGGAAACGCATTAAATATAAGAGGAGAGCAACGACACAACACCGAAACGCAACACACACAGAAACGGACCAAGCAACAGACAAAACACCACGAGAATAACAAATATAACATCAAAACCAAATACATGAATTTGGGATAGACAAGTAAGGAATTTGTTTTTGGGTCGGAATTAATAGTATTAGAACGTATTACCTCGATAATTCGAAGCGAATATAACTCATATCATTATATACTACTTTTGGTGTAGAATTCTACTGTTTTTATTGTATATGACGATCACGTTATTTTACGTATCGGAAGCCTTGTATCTTTTTTTTACATATATTGACACTATGTTTCAATATATATATATCTATATTGGTGGTCAATATAAAAAATCCGTTACTAAAATTAGATTCATAACGTCATGACGTCACACACAATAAACATGGAGGAAGCCCTGCAGCAGTCGAAAAGAAAATTTGCAAATTAATCTATCAAGAATTGTATGTTAAATGCAGACGGTGAGAAATCAAGAAAGCTAACGGAACGCTATGAATTTATTTTCAATAACATTTTTTATTTTTTTGCAAAATACAATTTAAGAATACACAGAAAGTTTACATATGTTATAAAATAATTAAAGACCTTCACTATGTCAATACGACATATATGAACCTGTTATATTATATTGGCACTCATCCTCGATTAATATAATCTGAACAGGTCCATATACAATATTGAACTCGTCCAAACTTGATAAATAATTAGTAAAGATACTTAATTATACATTTACGCAACTCGATATTACATATGTACGTCATTGTACGTGCACTTTTATCTAGAATGACTGCTAGAGTGATAGCAGCAAGACAGAAATTATATGCGTTATCATGAAATTAAAAGTTCTTACATCGTCTAATCAATGGTTGCTGAATGTGCAACAAAAGATGTATTAAAACACGTGACCATACTTGGAATATAATAGACGCACGAACTGAAGGTATCGGCAGGACGTGCTTTGTCAATCACGACCTCACATGAACCTAAATGGCATACAAATTCGGAAAAAAAGTATATACATTTTTTTTTTACCGTAAATCATCGTTAACCTTAATTTTCATTTTAACCATGCCATTGTCTGTTTATTATTGACTTTTGAATTTGAATGACCCGTTTGGTAACATTACATACCAAAATAAGTTCCGATCAGAAAGAGCATACACGAAAGAAATACATATTTACTTAAAAAACATATTCCCATAAAAGTTATCTACGTAATATGTTAAATGCATTTGGTATTTTGACATAAAAAGGAAAGCTGAAGGACTTATGATAATTAAATTCGTTATGGCTGATTAAATATAACAATAGAACAAAAATGCATGTATAACTGTAAAAAAAACCCTGTATAAAACGGACATTCCGAATACATGTGTTGCATTACCTGATGGACGAGTCTAATGTAAGAAGGCTGTGAAGTCCGGGGTTGTTTAATAAAATGGTTCTGAACCGTAATAAGTTGATATTTTTTATTTCATTTTAAACGTGCATTGCGACTGTATCTCATACATGTACATAACTGCAAACATTATTTCTTTGCATTTCTAAATATGGTAGGTCAAGGAGAAATTCTATCATAATCATTGTTCTCATTTTTTTTTTTAATAATTTAGAAATGTGTTATCTGGCGAAATAAACTTGGTCAAAATGATTTATGACAAAGAAAGTAAACGTTACTGTACACAGATGATACAGTCTTAAAAATACACATGGCCTGCAAATTGAACATTATTGAGTGCAAGAAAAAGGAAAAAATTATATTTTTGTTTACAAAAATATAATTTAAAATAACGGTATTCATATAACTTGAAAACTTTGTATATTGTGAATATGATCGCCATTCTATTGATGTAGATATTCGAAATAAAAATACCTTATAGGACCGACTTATTTCTTGAAACCAAATCAATATTTAGTTGTTTTGTCAGACGTCAGCAAAATGTGTTTAAATTATAATGGTAATGATACATGAATCTAAAACTAACAAAAAGATGTTGATGTCTATTGATATAGACATGAATGTGAAACACGTACTTTGAGAAATATATAAATATTATCTATTTTAAAAAGTGCTACGATTTGCTGTAAATTCAAAAAAAAGTACCAATTAAAAAGATAGCAAAACAATGAAAGACAAAATCGACTGAGATAATTATGCAGTAAAATGCATTGTTGTTGAGAATGAATATCAAAATAATTGATAACAATCGTCGCCAACGGCATAAGCAGGTCTATTAACAGCTCCACTCCCCGTCAGTCATTCCGTCAGAAAGCTATTGAATACAAAAAATATTGTTAACACATTAAATGGTTCTACTGGTATATCTAAATATTGGTTTGTCAGGATGTCTGCTTGACATAAACCGATAAAAGATCACATGTCATGTAATTGATTCAATGACCTGTCTTGAAATCAGACTTTGCCGGAAACTGCACCTCTGAAGAAAACTATTTCAATATGCATATCGTAGCTCCGAGTAAGATCACACAACCTTCAAAATGTTGACTTACGACAGCAATCATTTGATTATCAATTGTCTTACGGTTTAAAATGAAGTCGTCTGTTTGTAAAAGTGCCGTAAAACATGGGATGAATATTTAATTGTTTACTCAGTGATAACGTTTATATTGTATTGTACTCTAAGGGTCAATATGGCCACATTACAGACAACTCAATTTGTAACAATAATATAAACTACTTAACTAGATTCAATAATAATATATTATTAAGGAGACATGAAGATTGGCTAGCGTTTGTTAACATCCAAGTATTACGATCAGAAATTATATAGGGCAATAAGGAAAGTTCACCAGAGACAATCGGTCATTATTCTACATATTGGACAATCGGACGTGGTTATTTTGAATGTATAAATTAAAATATCCCCACGGGTAAAAATAATTATTAAAGTAATCTAATAACTTGTACGAAACACAGAAAAAAGACTCACTGCAAAACATCACCAAACAAACAAATCAATGCAGACATGTATCACCAGCCAACTTCGATGCAACCAGTTGAAGAAACTTGCTTGTCAAGTTTTGGATTTTTTGTCAGATTTTCGGAATCCTCTGGTTTTATCCATTTGAATGCCTTGAAAAAATTTGCCCGGTAACCCCCATTTTTCTTAATGAAAATCTTTTACATGTATAATGATAAGCCATCAGTTAAAGTCTTATAAAATTTTGATTACTTTTAACAGTTTTTGAGAACTTCAGCTTGTCAATGATAAAGCTATGAAAAGTCAAGAGAGAATCTTTTCCCGCCAAAATTTCAATGGCTAATATCTCAAAACAAGCACGGTGACCTATAAATTTTTTTTTTGGCTCTTTGGATTCCTTCATTGATTTCCTATCAATATAAACTATTGTTTTGAAAAGTTAATTACTTTGAAACTGAGAAGCAAACTCCCTTAAAGAAGAATGAGTGGTAAAATCTGATATTTTCATATTTAAATTAGCAAATCTAAATAAATATAGATTGACCATTTGTTTGCATTAAAATGACACAAGTCTAATAACGGAGGCTTATAGTTATTTTCTCATTTAAGTTACCTTAGCTAAATAAATACTAATTCTACTTGATTGCATTTAAAGAGGCTCGCGGGTATAAGATTTTCAGACAAAAATTTAATATTATTTTTTCATAATACAGATTTTATTATTTACCTCCAGTAGTTGTTAAATTATCATATGGTACAAAAATCATTCCAAAAAATCAATTCGTTTTTTTCCCCAGGTGACTTTTAGAATGTAGATATCATTGAAAAAGCTCCAAATTATCTCCCTTTTGTGCAAAAATGCCATTTTTGGCATTACAATTCAAATATCTTTTTTTTTTATTCGAATATGCTGTACATAAACTAAATAATGGTAAAATTTAAGCGATTTCTGTTATTAGGTTACTTTTTTATTTCGATATTACCGCTATTTCACCTATTATTTTTAACAACAAAAAAGGACACTGACAAAAATGTATGCTTTTTTCGGAGGCAGATTGTGGGCGTAAATAAACGGTGAGCCCACTTATTTATTTCATTTTTCTATTAAGTATAGGATAAAGTTCATTTATAGAAATATATAGAGAAATCCTATATTAAATAAAAAAAATGATTTAGACCTGCGAAGCCCTTAAAGCGAAAAAAGTAAAATCACAAAAAATACTGAACTTAGAGGAAAATCAATTTGGAAAGTCCATAATCACATGGCAAAATCAAATAACAAAACGCATCAAAAACAAATGGACGAGAACTGTCATATTCCTGACTTGGTACAGGCATTTTCAAATGTAGAAAATGGTGGATTAAACCTGGTTCTATAGCACTAACCCTCTCACTTTGTAATGACAGTCTCATCAAATGCCGTTTATTTACATTGATGTGTTAAACAAACAGACACAATAAACAAAATAGTCAAAACATGGGTACATCAGTCATCATCGTATAACAATTTCAAAAGTAACAATATAACAGAACACAAACACATCTACTATTTACGAATACTTTTAGTGTCTTACACAAATAGATTCTCTAGTCACATGTCTAATATTATTTTGTGAGTTGTCCTATTATAAATATAACATATTTGATGTAAAAATCATGTGATTTTGACGTAGAAAATATTAGCAAATAAATGTTTTACCTGTAATTGAAATTATCCTGTGGTTGCGATTGTATGAGTCTATTCAACGCTCAAAGTTGAGATTAAAAAAAACATTGACATTGACTGCGACATTTTTATTTTATTTTGATACACTATATAGGAATAGATCTTTATTTCCCTCGGTTTAAGTTTGTAACCCGACTTGTTTTCGCTCTATAGATTTATGACTTTCGAACAACGTTGTACTACTGTTGCCTTTATCTAGCCATATGACATGGCTCTGTACTTCCAGTCATTGTGTTATGGTTTATGATAATTTTGGTATTTTTGTCTTTCTTTTTGTTAATATGAGTTGTCTCTTTGCCTTTTTAGTGTATCTTAGTAACAATGACGTGTCTTTGTACTGCCATTGTGTTATTTTGCCATGGTAAATGTTTGTTTATATGGTTGGTTGTTTATATAGTCTAATTGATTGAAATAATAACACAATGTTGTCTGCTGTACCCCTATCATGACATTCATACAGCTCTTAAACAAGGTTTGACCCACCTCATAAGAAAATTCATGTTTAAAGTCAGGAATATGACAGTTGGTATCTGTTTATTTGTTGACTTTGAGCTTTTGATATCTTATTATTGACCGCGCAGTTCAGTATTTTTTGTGATTTTTGTGATTTTACTTTTTAAATGTTATTAAACATGTTTAAACTAGTATATATTTGTTTAGGGGCCAGCTGAAGGACGCCTCCGGGGCGGGAATTTCTCGCTACATTGAAGACCTGTTGGTGACCTTCTGCTGTTGTTTTTTTTATTTGGTCGGGTTGTTGTCTCTTTGACACATTCCCCATTTCCATTCTCAATTTTATTAAATTGCCATGTTGTTGCTTGCCTCCTTTTACTATCTGTACATGTACTTTTTTGGTGTCTCTGTCTCAAACAATACGATTCGCAATATCATTGACCTATATTCCTAAGATGGTTCAGTAACTGCTATGAAATATCAAATTAATGAAACGACTCGAAAAAGGTGTGGAGGCTGTAAAATATTAATAATTGCACCAGAAATCAATTTACGAGGAAAATCACAGAAGTGGAAGTTATTGTCTGATGGCGAAAAATTGAGGTACGGGTTATAGTTGTCGAATTTTAATTATTTTTTTGTGTTCTCCTATTTGCCAATTTAATTTAGTGTTTATTCTGTTGAGCGTTATTTTTGTTGCAAGTGAGTAATGACGATAAATTCTGTACAATAACGAAATGGAAGGATGAGTAGTATATAATACAACAAAGGAATTTACATGACCGGGCGTACCCTATCTATACCTTGACGTACAGGGAATAAAGTTGTGTCTATGCCCCGCTCAATTAGATTGGAACATTAAAAAGAGGCTAATGACGGTAGAATTTAATTAAATTAAAACTAAATTCGTTTATTTAATAAACATATACTGGTACTACGACTCGACAAATCAAGTCGTCCTTTACTGGTATTGTTAAGCTAATTGGAGTAGTAAAATGTCGTGTAATTTAACGGTCTTTTACCTTGACAACCAAACGTTGAAAAATATACACCCATCCTCTCCCACCCTTATAAATTGAACTTTGTTTGCTGCTAGTTTTATTCATTTTCAGATGCTCAAACCTTTCTACAAACATCCGTCAAGGCTACATGCTGAACCACAGTCACTCAACCGGAGCGAAATGTACATTTTATGCAGACTATGGATAGCTCAGTTGCTAGTTCTGAAATATTGATGAATTGACCGCCCTTCAATAAACCAGCTTTAAATCGCCCAGCTGTGATATCGATACAACGATAAGTTCAATCATCATCAAGATTTTATTGATTGAAAAATAGTTAGGTTGTGTCCTGTCGTTGTAACAGTTGTTGTTGTTGTTTGAATAAATTTTGCTTAAATGTTGCAATGACAATTCAATATCCAAACAAAATCAGTGTTCGTTATTTGTTATAGTGAAATCCAAATCAAGGCATCAATGGCGTCTGTTTGTCAATTCTGATATTTGGGTTATTAACATTAAATGATCACTGTGATCAAAAGATACATGTATATTCACAAATGCTACAATAACTTCTGGGACGATTTTTTTTGGAAAAACAAGAGGGTTGGTTCAAAAGATAAACAACCAAATATTACAAAAGATAAACAACAAACTGCCATAAAGGCCAGTAGAGAGACTTTTTTCGTCCATTTGATCGGTATAACAAACGACACACAAAGGAGTAGGGGCATTAAGGGTCATTTCTGGCCCGTTTTAGAATCATGTTAATATTTAAATATGTGTATCATGGTAACATGAACTGATGATATATACCCCAGTTTAAAATGTGGTTGCCATGGTAACGGAGGTAGATACGATTTTAACGATAGATCTGAAAACGTTGAAATACCCTGAAATTATCAAAATCATAACTGATGTGATCAGTAAAGTAGGTATGTTAATTGTAAAATAATATTCCATCTATTAACATGAAACTATTTATTTTGATTTGATTGCTATGGTAACCGCAACTGTATTTTTTTGCAGTTATAAGAATTTTCTTCATACGGCCATTTTGACTGAATTGTCTAATTTTTGTATAAATATTTGATATTGATGCATACAATATGTATTCAAATTAAAGAAGACAATACAGGTAATTTTTTCATCAAAAATATCACCATGACAACCAAATTCTATTCAAATATTCTTAAAACAAGTTAAATATGTCTTCATCATGTACAATATAGTCATTCATTTTGTTCTATTATTTTGGTGAGATGTTTTGTTAACACAAGGGTTTCATTCATGTGGACACATTTCAAAGTTATATATGTTTGACTTAAAGGAAGATATATAACGGGTAATACAAGAGTATGACCAATGCAATGAAATACGATGACTTATAATTGCATACATGTAAAATGTCTTCGTAATTTGTTGAACTCTGGTGGATAACTATCTCATTGACAACCATACCACATCTCCCTCATCTGAAAAAAATTTCATAAAACTTGCAAATCTATTTATTTCAGCCTGTAAACATTTATAACAAATTTAGCTGAGCTTAAATGCATATGAACTATTTTTCTACAGGAGTTGGAAATATATGCTGTTATATCAATTTCACTACTTCATCACAGGAAAGGCGGAGATATGTTTATGAATTGTGTACCATTATGTTCAAAATAAACAAACAAAAATGTTTTATCATGACAAATATTTTACATTTATACCGTCAGTTAAAAAAATACTGTTGACATGTTTATGTCCCTTAAGTTGGGGAAAGTTAAAAAAAATAATTAACAAATCTTATTGTGACTTTACTAATACAAAATAAAAGTACAAGTATATCGCATATACATGTAGTTGAGTCAATCTACTATTGTCAAATTAATTATTTCAATAAACATTTTGTTATTTCTAAGTCAAGATAATTCCAATCAGATAAGTTATTAAAATGTGTCTTAGTTTAAACTGTGAATTTAGGCTGACAACCATGATATATGTTAACGGTTGTATAATTCAAAAGTGTCATATGTATTATTACATGTTCAGTTTAAATGATAATATTCTTAGTCATTCTTCAGTAACTGTAGCTTCATCATCACTTGCATCAATTTCCTCTGGTTCGGGAATATTCTTGGCATCTAATAAATTCTGACTCCAGTTGTTAATTCGGATTTTTTTTCAATATACCTGCCGAAACCCAAGTACCATATACCTGAAGCAATGTGAGAGCACATACCGACTACACGACTTCCAATTTTACATTTACAATACCAACCACTCATTAAATGAAATCCACAATTGGTAACATTTTGCACTTATATGTCGGCTTTAAATTTTAGCAGAGAGTAGACTCTGATTTTCAGCAGAGACCAAAACCTCATATTTTTCTTCAGACTCAAAGTGTTCTTTTGTGTATGATTTTGCCATCTTCAGTTGATATGTTCCCAAAGTGAGTTAGTTCTTCTTCGTTCAGACGTGGAAATTCAATATCAAAATCTGTTGAATCTATCTTGGACCATTTATAACTTCGTTTGTCAAAACCATCATTTTCAACTTTATTTTTCAACTCATTAATTTGTTTTGACAAAAAAGCATTTTTGCACCCAACAACTCATCTGCTTCAGAATCACCAATATAAATTGGTTTAAAGTAACAACTAATTAAAGAACAAGCAATGTGTACATAGTCACGAATGTGTCAAACTTGATTCGTAGGTAAGACTTTGTCTAAATATCGAAAAAACTTTATCCTACCATTAATTGATTTCACAATCCAACGAAGTTTGGTTACGAGGCGTGTTGTATTACCTTCTTCTACAGAGTGTTGCTTTTCTCCCCTTCCAAAAAAGATGTCATTTCTGACTTAATACCATACTCATTTAATAGATCAAGAGAGTCTATAAATATTCTGAGCATTGTTGGCGTGATATAAATATAGAAAGGGAGATTCCGCGATTTTTACTTTTATTTCAATGTAAAAAAAATATTTTCTCAACACAATCTGACTGCTGTCGTCTGCTCTCATGCAACTTCTAAAAACTCTAAGGAGTACGTATTCCGATCCCGCATTCGATCTCGTTTACCAACGACATGTGACACAAATATGCAGCAATACATGTGATTATAATTTCTTACTACAAATATTTTCAACCCTATTTCGGGGCTATTTTTATTAAATTCATACTGTTTCTATTTTAAGAAATAGGTTAACGTGTTCGTAAATTGACGACAACGTTTGACAAGTGCAATTGTTCTTTGAACATGTGGAAATCAGCTCACATTCCGTTAAATTTCATACCGTGCGCAAGCAAGAAACAAAAAGATATTTGAGTATGTTATGTGTTCATTCGTTTGAAAGATTGTGTATACATGTGAAGTTGTTTCTTGCATGAATGCACACATAGCTTTTTTAATGTAAATTTGACAAATTTTCCTAAATTTTGCGGGAAAACTTCTTAAATAGGCACGAAAACGTTGTTATTGTGGCATCATTGACGCAAAATGTTGGACAAATAATATCAAAACTTAAAGCTACTTAAAGTATTAAAAAAGTACAAGTTTTTAATTTTTCATGTGTTTTAAAATTCCGAAAAATAGACCAAAAAGGGGTCTTAATGGCCCTTCTCTTTTAAAAATTAGTGATCGATCAATCATAGTGAGACAACTTCTTAAGGCTTATCTTTGTGTTTTCTCTAGATCTTTACATCCTTTATAGGAAAACAATATTTATTGCAGTTTTACAAAATTTTCCATTGATCTTACTGACTGATAATTTCCTTTCTTTGCACAGTAGAGTTATTTAAAAAAAAACATATTGTTAGAAATTAGTGTTAGGTCAAATAGCGTATCGGCTCACGTTGAAAAAAAAACCAACCATCTCGTTGAGATGACCATCGACGATCTATTAATCTAGTGTGTCTAGAACAGTTCGAGCACCAATATCAAAAACCCTCTATACACTTTTTAATACTAGGAATTAATGTTTGAATTAACAAATTGTTTATTCATCAATGTAAATTCACTGCACAGTTTGCATCAATTTTATTTTAACTCAGTTAAAAATCACGCTACTCCATTATCACAATCGGCATACCTTATTCAGGATCCGGTACATTAAATAGGTCTGTCAAATCGATAGTTAAATAACAATTTGAATATTGATTTGGTTACCTGTAAGGAATAACATGACTTGTATAAATTGCCAATAATATTTCTATTCAATAAAAAAGAACAACAACCCTTACTTGCTTGAGCTGAGAATAATTTCTGTGGATGGGGAACATAATACTTATTTATGTCTTTAAAACAAACTAGAGGCTCTAAAGAGCCTGTGTCGCTCACCTTGGTATATGTCAATATTCAACAAAGGACGCAAATGGATTCATGACAAAACTGTGTTTTGGTGATGGTGATGTGTTTGTACATGTTACTTTACTGAACATTCATGCTGCTTACAATTATGTCAATCTATAATGAACTTGACCCAGTAGTTTTAGTGGAAAATGTATTAAAAATTTACAAATTTAATGAAAATTGTTATAAATAGACTATAAAGGACAATAACTCCTTGAGAGTCAATTGACCATTTTGGTCATGTTAACTTATTTTTAGGTCTTACTTTGCTTAAAATTATTGCTGTTTACAGTGTATCTCTATCTATAACAATATTCAAGATAATAACAAAAAACAGCAAAATTTCCTTAAAATAACCAATTCAGGGGCAGCAACCCAACAACTGGTTGTCTGATTCATTTGAAAATTTCAGGGCAGTGAGATCTTGACCTAATAAACAATTTTACCCAATGTCAGATTTGCTCTAAATGCTTCGGTTTTTCAGTTATAAGCCAAAAATTCATTTTACCCCTATGTTCTTTTTTTAGCCATGGCGGCCATCTAAGTTGGTTGGCCGGGTGACGCCACACATTTTTTAAACCAGATACCCAAATGATAATTGTGGCCAAGTTTAATTTACTTTGGCCCAGTAGTTTCAGAGGAGAAGATTTTTGTAAAAGATAACTAAGATGTTCGATGAATGGTTAAAATTTGACTATAAAGGGCAATAACTTCTAAACGGGTCAACTGATCATTTTGTTCATGTTAACTTATTTGTAAATCTTACTTTGCTGAACATTATTGTTGTTTACAGTTTATCTATATCTGTTATTATATGCAAGATAATATCTAAAAACAGCAAAATTTCCCTAAAATTACCAATTCAGGGGCAGCAACCCAACAACGGGTTGTCTGGTTCATCTGAAATTTCAGGGCAGATAGATCTTGACCTAATAAACAATTTTACCCCATGTCAGATTTACTCTAAATGCTTTGATTTTTGAGTTATAAGCCAAAAACTGCATTTTATCCCTATGTTCTATTTTTAGCAATGGCGGCCATCTTGGTTGGTTGGCAGGGTCACGCCACACATTTTGTAAACTAGATACCTCAATGATGATTGTGGCCAAGTTTAGTTCACTTTGGCCCAGTAGTTTCAGAGGAGAAGATTTTAGTAAAAGTTAACGACGACGACGGACGACGGACGCCAAGTGATGAGAAAAGCTCACTTGGCCCTTTGGGCCAGTTTAGCTAAAAACTAGATATATCTGTTCTAAAACTTTACAAATTAGAAATAAAACAAGTAAAACTGCGAGCTACTGCTCACTGATGATACCCCAGCCGCAAGTGGATAATATAAATAGTGTAAAAATATGCAGGTGTTCGGTAAACAGGAAGTTGTCGAGTGATGAATCTGAAAACTTATCACACGGTATAGCTGACTTATATAAATCCTGAAACCAAATTTCAGAAATCCTTGTATTGTAGTTCCTGAGAAAATTGTGACGAAAATTTTCCACTTGGCTATCATGTGTAAAATCATACAAGTGTTCGGTAAACAGGAAGTTGTCAAGTGATCAATCAGAAAACGCATCACACAGTATAGCTGACTTAGATAAACCCTGAAACCAAATTTCAGGAAACCTTGTATTGTAGTTCCTGAGAAAAATTATACGAAAAATATTCATGGGACGGACGGACTGACTGACGGACTGACGGAAGGACAGACAGAGGTAAAACAGTATACCCCCCCTTTTTAAAGCGGGGGTATAAAAATAAATAAAGCTTAACATATTTAAAAAACTTAAATATGTAAAAGCCGGGAACATTAACACACTACGTACACATGTGGTGATATTTCTCTATTTCTGACACATACACATTAATGCAAAAGGTTTTGAAGTGCTGCAATGAAGGTTTGATTGAGATGTGTATCATTCTGCATTTGGTCTCCGTTTTTGAAACAATTACTTTTGTATGTTGGTCATGGGGGAATTAGACTAATACAGAGGTATGTCCTTTGAATAACCGTATTTAAATAATTAAATGCATCTCTTGTAGTTCTGTTTGCTATTATATTAAAATTGTGTACCAATAACTCTAAATCTCATAATTGCACCTGCACACGTAAATATGGTAAACACAAAAATGGAGTTCTAATATACATTTTTGAATCACAAAATCGAAAAAAAACCTTTGAAGATACTTAAAGTGTCGTATTTTTAAACAGAGATCTAGAGATCTATTCTACATTCTACCTGTAAGGAAGTTATTTTGTTTCTGCTGACATAGTCCCAAATAAAGGTAGCCGTAGTATACCGATGTTTGAAAGTCATAAATCGATTGAGAGAAAACAAATCCTAATTACTAATTAAAACAGAGGTAAACGCACCAACTATCAAAATTAACTATGAAAACAACGAAATAACAGAAACACTGAAGTGAACAAAAAACCAAAACAACAGTGAAACAAACACAGAAACGAAATATAAGATAACAACTGCCATTTTTTGGACTTGGTACAGGACATTTTAAGAAAAAAAATGAAGGGTTGAACCTTGTTTTTCAGCTAGCTAAAGATAGCGCTTTTATGGTAAAGTTAAATATAACACTATAGTAAAAACATTACCTGACAGGACTACAATACAAATAAATGCAAAAACATACAGGACAGAAAAATACGTACATACACATTACAATAGGACATTTTGACATGCTGATAGTTATGAGATCTTTTCAAGGGTACCAGGCTTACAATTTGAAATAGACCATACGTGCGCTTCGTCAACACCAATGACGCTCAGATCAAATTAGTAAAGGAAGCCAAACAGTTGAAGAGCATTAATAACCCAAAATTAGAAAAAAACGCTGTGCCAAACAAGGCTAAGGTTATCATCGTTTGGGATAAGAAAATCTTTAGTATTTAGAATAAATCTTATTTTTGCAAACAGTAAATTCATAAGAATTACCTTATAATTGAAGTTCATGCCAACACCGAAGTGGTGACCAACCACAGAATAAAAACGAACACTTAATACCAAATATGACAGCACATAAAACAGCATAAAAGAACCATGCATTGTCACACGATTGAACAGCATTACAAAACTGACGTCACATGTAAATTTAAAAAAAAATTATATAGTTAAAAATCATGTTTGTAATCATGGTATTTTATGTATAATATAACAGTTACAATCTAGCTATGTCGATATTTCTTCTAAATCAAATTAAAAAAAAAATCATGTATGTTAAGTTACCCCGAAACTAAAATCCAAAAAAAACAATGCCAATTTGTGTAAACTGCACAATAAATTCTGAAAATTCATTTTGTAACCCTAAGTAATTTCAACGAAAAATGCTATGACCAAACAGTCACATTTTGGTTAATGTTATATTTTGAGTTTCAAAACTCGCTTTACCCATATTTAATTCCACTAGATACATAATTTCATATTAAAATAAAATTTAAATGAGTCTCCTCATAAACAACATACTATGTATTTGTATGAAAATTATAAAGCTAATAGCATGCTCAGAAGATCTGTTGTTTTGTGATTTTTGCCTGAATCTTTTTAAACTATATCATGTACTATATGAATTTGACATTTTTTCCGCTCCTGCGTACAACAAAATTCACAAATCGACATGAGTTATACTCAACGTTGAAGGCTGTACGATAATCTATAATTTCTAACCTCGATGTCATTCTTTGTCTCATTAGCAATCATACAAAATTAATACATCACATACTAACTTTCACAAAGTATTGATCTTAGAGTACTTGCAGCTACGAAAAGCTATTTCAAAGATATAACAAGTAGTGAATAATCACGTTTTAAACATATGTAATTTAGAACACATCCATTTGAGAAAAAAAAACAAACGTACAAACGTCATAGACAGTTCAGAACAACATGGCCTTGTATACTGTTAAGATATTAGTATCGACAGATTCTATAACCTTATCTAAGTGATAATAGCTGACTCGCAAAACAAGTAAATTATGCTTTGAATTATAGACAACAAAAGTACTTTTAGAACAGAAAAAAAAAACAATTTACAAAGGTATAATTACAGTTTTGTATTGATAGCCTTTTAGAATAGATTTATTTGAATAAACTCTACATAATTACCATTATTTGATTGGTTTAAACTATCCCACGTGTCTTTGAACAACTTTTCATATTCCCCTCTAAGTATCATATTCCCCTCTGAAATGGCGGCACTATATCGTGCGACGTTACGCGCGTTAATATTTACATAACGTCTTGAACTTCTTATATTCTGAAAAGCGATAGCAAAAGTCTTTATCATGTTGAAATTAATTTCAGATGTAATAAAACAAAAAAGACTAGTAACAAACTTTTGATCCGTTCTATTTATCAATTTGTTTGACGTGTTTAGTAATTAAACAAGCGAATAAGATTTTTTTTAACGCTAGTAGTTAAAGTTCAGAGAGTATACATAGCATAGGCAGTGGATGAAACATTCATTTACCTTGGCCTTAGGAGATATGAAGATTTGCTGAACTCGTAAAATAGTAATAATCTTTGGCGTAAAACCAGAGATACACATATATGTAAATAAAAAACGTCACTGCAGGCAAAAAAACCTGAAGATATATCAAATCTTGTAAATTGGACAAAAGAACATAACCATACATTAAATGAAAAAAAGTAAAAAGTAAAAACACAAAAATACTGAACTCCGAGGAAAATTCAAAAAGGAAAATCAAAAGGCAAAATCAAAAGTCCAAACACATCAAACGAATGGATAACAACTGTCATATTCCTGACTTGGTACAGGCATTTTCTAATGTAGAAAATAGTGGATTGAACCTGGTTTTATAGCTAGCTAAACCTCTCACTTGTATGACAGTCGCATCAAATTCCATTACATTGTCAACGATGTATGAACAAAACAAACATACTCAGAGAGTAAAAATGTCAAAAGTAGGAGGTACAGCAGTCAATATTGTGTTATCAACTTGATATCACTATAAAAACACCAAATGTAACGAAGAATCACAAAAAGGCATACATCAAATTTAACATTCTCATTTTGCTTTTCTTGTACCACTAAATTTATGTATATAAAGTCTACCCGTAAAGGAAAGAAGGTTTTCATTGCTGGTGTAAAAATGCGCGTTTGAAATTCGTACAGGTAGACATAAAAATAATTTTATCGTTCAAAGTATGAAGGCATACATACTTGCATCACTATAAAAACAACAAATGTAACGAAGAAGCACAAAAAGGCATACATCAAATTTAATATACTCATTTTGCTCTTCTTATACCACTTTATTTATCTATACAAAGTCTACCCGTAAAGAATAGAAGGTTTTCATTGCTGGTGTAAAATTGCGCGTTTGAAATTCGCACAGGTAGACTTAAAAATATTTTTTTTGTTCAAAGTATGAAGACATACATACATGCATAGTCACGTAAAGTTGATATAACAAACAACAGACTCAACAGTAAATGTAATAATAATAACTAAATAATGTGTGGTTATAAGTATAACGGGATACATACGTACAGTATCACGTCAAATGTATAACATAAAAAACAGACTTAACAGAAAAAGAATTATTATTGAATAAAATAATTTTGTCATTCATAGTATGTCAAGATCCATAAGTAAGAGTAATTTAAGTAAATGAAATAATTTTGTCGTTCAAAGTATGATGTTTTTATATAACCACAGAGTCAATTCAAAAGAATATCTCAAATATTGACTTAACAGTACAAGTAATATTAATAAAGACTAATAAAATAATACTATAACACGTTATTAAGATGATAACCAACATCAGTACGTAAACGATGAATCGCCCTTATTTGTCGTTGAATCTGGTAGAGAATTTTTTATAACTTAGAACATCTAACAGTAGGACAAGGTAGTCACTAATGTATAGAAAGTAATTTCTCTAGAATAAATTATACCAATACATTTATAAATTTCCTTATAATTGAACCAAAAATATTATAAGGAAATGCATTTATTGACGAACGGGAGAAAACAATATTTTACACATAAAACACGATAAAAAATCACAACAATGTTACAAAGATACTGCTATGTATATATATATATGTAGTTATCTGTACGGACGCCGTCACGAATCTGTTAATCGTTATCAAATATCCGTTTATGTTACAGAAGATAGCGGATATGTTCTTATGTGTTAACTACAATCCCGTCCCCTTTTCACGAATCTGACCTACTTAATTACAATTGTTTCCAGGTTCGATCCATGCAACACGAGCAACATAACATGTGCCACATGTAGTGCAAGATATGATTATCCTTTTAGAGCACATGAGATCATATCCAGTTTTGCTCAGGTTTTTGTTGCATAGTCTTTATTTTTCTATGTTGTGGTTTGTGAAATAATATTTGTCTATTTCTCTTTTCTTTTAAAGCCATGGCGATGTCAGTTAATTCTCGATTATTGAGAATAAATGTCCGCCTGATATCTGCTAGCCCTATTGTAGATGCAATCTAAATAAAATAGTAGTTAATCCTAGTTTACCCTTATAACGGCTTCTTTTTCATTTAACTTATGTCAAGTATTTTACAAACAAACCTATATCCCCTTTATTTCTATCAATTTAAACAGTAATAGACCAATATTCCATAATAATGAAAAAAATCGATTTGATATGTACAAAAAACATTTAGTAAATTTGCATTGATAAGCATGTTGTTCCAATTAACACTAGTCATGAAATATGTCAAGGTTTTATCTTTATGTACGTAAGCATATATGTATATGTAAGTTGATGTTAATACCCTTTGTATTTTGATAAAACCTATTAACCATATTCTACAAGATTACCTGCAAAAATGATTATTCAGTCTTTTTTTTCTGTTAATAGCTACAGAGTTCACGAACTCATGTATCGGTGATAGATAATTTTACCATAAACGATGTTCAAAGCATTCCTTGATTAATTCGTATGAGTGCATAATAGTGGTCTTAAAATCGGTTATCTATTGTAAATCAAGTGCTTCTGTTTTTATTTGTCTACTGCAATAAATCTGTATACAGAATTTATCCATTTTGAAAATATGTTAAGTTTATATTGCAAGACATTCATTTGAAACACATACAAAACGGAAGTTAATGGCCTTTCTTACGATAGTGTCATCATATTTATTTAAGTATATAAAATAAATAAATAAATATTTCGATATAACTCGTATATGTAAAAAGTAAAATAAAAAAAATACTGAGCGCCAAGGAAAATTCAAAACGGAAAGTCCCTCATCAAATGACAAAATTAAATGAAAAAACACATCAAACGAATGGACAACAACTGTAATATTCCTGACTTGGTACAGGCATTTTCTAATGGGGAAAATGGTTGTTTAAACCTGTTTTAAAAGCGCTAAATGTCTCATTTGTATGACAGTTCCATCACATACCATTATAGTTACAACGATACGTGAACAAAACAGACATGAAAAAGAAAATTGTCAAATTAGGGGTACACATACTTTTAAGTGATTATTCCATTTTTTGTTCTTAGCAAATACGTTAAAAAAATAATAATAAAAAAAAACAACACCAGAAAAAAATTTGCAACCTATGGTGGATTAATTCATTTTCGAGCTTACACATTTTCGTGATATGAGTAAAACTTTCATATTCATGGATAATTAATTACAAGGTTTTTGCAAAGTCTGCATACATTTTTGTACATTCTTTCAGAAAATTGGAAATTCGTTGAATATTTAAATTCGTGGTTCGCCTGTACCCACGAAAGCCACGAAAATTGGTATTCAACGAATATTAATGAATCCTGAGTATATAAACACTATTCAAATGTCAGTGTGATATTTCGTTATAACTTTTATTTGAAAAAAGTTAAATCACAAACATACTGATCGCCAAGGAAAATTCAAAACGGTCCCTCGTCAAATGACAAAATCAAATGATAAAACACATCAAACGAATGGACAACAACTGTAATATTCCTGACTTGGTACAGAAATTTTCAAATGTAGAAAATTGTGGTTTAAACCTGTTTTAAAAGCGCTTAATCTCTCATTTGTATGACAGTTCCATCACATACCATTATAGTTACAACGATTCGTGAACAAAACAGACATACAAAAGAAAATTGTCAAATTAGGGGTACACATACAAATACGTTAAAAAATTTAATAAAAAACACCAGAAATAATTTTATAACCTACTGTGGATTAATTTATTTTCGAGGGTACACATTTTCGTGGTTTGAGTAAAACTTTCATTTTCATGGATAATTAATTCCATGTTATTTGCAAAGTCTGCATACATTTTTGTACTTTCTTTCAGAAAATTGGCAATTCGTTGAATATTTAAATTCGTGGTTCGCCTGTACCAACGAAGGCACGAAAATTGGTATCCAGCGAATATTAATGAATCCTGAGTATATAAACACTCTACAAATGTAAGTGTGATATTCAAGCACAATACACACGAAAAACCCAAAATGTTAGTTTAAGCATTATAATGGTTAAGCGCAATTTGATTTCTCAAGCCTTTATCAGTCATTGTCAGTGTTTCGGACTTTTTTTCATATTGTGAATTTATCGGTATAATTTACCAATCAATAACTTGTACTTCATGAAACATTGTGTGTGTGCTTAGACCTTTTTCCTCATACACATAGCCTGTATAACAAATGTTTAAGTCTATTTCGAATGGACGATAAGAATGGCTGAATAAGTGAGCATGCAGTGAAAGTTATATACATGTATCTCCAATATAATTAACAAATACAGATATATAAAATAAAGGCCGCCAGTTAGTTAGACATAATATATAAAAAGTCAAATCCCATAAAATATACTGAATTCTGAGGAAAATTCAAACCGGAAAGTCCCTTATCAAATGGCAAAATTAAATAATAAAACACCAAACGAATGAACAACAACTGTCATATTCCTGACTTGGTACAGGCTTTTTGAAATATGGAAAATGGCGGATCGAACCCGTCGTTTAAGCGTTAAACTTCTCACTTGTATGACAGTCGCATCAAATGCGATATATTTACAACGATTATTATACACATTAGGCCTTCTTGGTTTGAAACGAAGATGTAAAATAAGTTATTACATTGGTTGCAATGAATGACATAGATTTCCCAGTTAGATAAAAACCGATAATTTCACATGTGAAATAAACGTGGTTATTTCACTCTCTGACGTCATACAACAATAGGCGTTGTCAAGACGTCTATAACGTCGAAACAAAAACATGAGTAGGAAAAACATATAATTCCTTACATTTTCTACATTAATTTCATTAAAAAAAGCAATTTGACAAAATGAATGCAATAAAAAGTATAACTAATCGCCGTATTTGAATATAAAAAATAAGACAACATGTGACCGAACGCCGCTATAGATTAAACTCGTGCTGCGCACTCGTTTAATCCATGCGTCGTTCGGTCACACGTTGTCTTATTTGTTGATATTTAAATACGGCGATTAGTTATACTATAATTAAAAAAAAACCAATATGTTTTACTTCAAATAATGTTGACAAACGTTTGCCTATCTTTGTATTGGTATGCTGATAAAGCTTACAGTGGTATATTAGTATACACAAATAAACCAAAACAAATTTTCGATGCGTCTGAAGCATCGCAGTATCGTATATTTTATAAGCAAATTGAAGATAGATAGATGTCTATAAATACGTTAATGTCATAAAATATGAACTGAAATCGAACACAATTTGTTTTTTAAATCAATCAGATATTAATTATTTTGTCATCTTTTGACCACTGACTGCATTACCCTTATGGAGGAATATATTACGGATCAAATATAACTACTTTTGCATACATGCCTTTGGTCTATGTTTGAACGATTTACACTCTATTTTTTCATCTTTTGCACCACGTAGTATGACAAAATAAGATCATACTGTAAAATGTCATTGGTAGATAATTTTCAAAAAGATAATTCTCACCATGTCTTAAGTGAACAACATTTAATTTATTATAAAAATGTTAACATTTATCCGATATTCTCACGGATTTTTACTTACTCTGCATTATGTATTCAATAAATTCTGAATTGATTGCTGCTGAGTCTGCATGTTATGCAAACATAAAAGTGTTATTACTTTTGTTTTAGAATCGTGCGGAATTATGATGCAGTCCTTTTTGTATCGTGATAAGATTCGTTTGTTCCACCTACTTATTTTTAAGACACAATGGAAAATGTTTAAAATATTTCTAACAATTATTATTTATTTGAATTATGCAATTACAAACTACAAGAAACATACTTAAAGAAAGATATTTATTCACACTCATTGTCGGTAAATTGTTTAAAATAAACTTCATCATACTATAAAAGGTAAAATCACAAAATTACTGACATTACTGAGCTCCGAGGAAAGTTCAGAACGGAAAGTTACTAATCAAATGTTAAAACCAAAGGATAAAACATATAAAACGAAAGGACAACAACTGCACACAACAATCATCAGAATAAGCTAAACTATTAATCATGAATCCCGTGTGTATACGCACATACAGTTTAATGGTTTATTGTAACTTTTATAATTTACATTGTGATTTCTGAAGACTCATGAATATGTTTGACAAAAGAAGGCGTGACTTTAGCTATAAGTTAAAAAAAAATATTTTAACTTAGTTAAATAAAAAAAAAATCATTTATTTCTGTTCGTATCGATCATAGGCTATCATGTATTCTTATTAAGATTGGCACAGCGGAAGTTATTAAAACAAAGTCTTTGGTTTAACTTTTAATGCATTTTGTATTCTCACTTTTGTGTATACAGCTAAAAAACCATATCAGATTGAACAATAACAACAAAAAGGCATACACTGTTAAATTGGCAAACATATTAAGCTTTCGGCGACATTCAAAACATCAAAGATGTGGGTTTGCCAAAAAAAAACAAAAAACAGTGGTTTGATTATATTTGAAAATTTCATCAAAATATTTTGCATACATGTATTAATCTTTATCAAAAGCCGCACAACAGTTTGACATCAAAAGATGCGCTTTAAATTTACACGAAAACGGCAGCAATTGTGAGACATGACTGTGTTATTAATTAAACTAAATAGGCGATAATAATTTCCACAGATAATTTGTTCTTGTTACACTACTGTATTATCACATTACTAGAAAATTCAGATCAGGTAAAGTTTACAGCTGCATAACCTTCAAATTATATTTTTTTCTCTCTAAATATCGAATTAAGGATATACTAAAAACATGTCGTCCACAAACAAGGTCGAATCATTTGCACTTCCAAGTTATTAGAAATAGTAGTTTGGAAATGTTCTTGTCCAAAAAAGTGTACAAAAAGAAAAAGATAATCAATCTATAAATATTCCAATAAAAAATGTGTTGACTTGTTCAAATCAAACATCATGTCTATTTTAAATAAAAAAGGGGACATCATTTGGTGGATTTTGATAGAATAATTGAGGGTGTATAAATTTTAATTGTCCATTTGATTACTTAAATGACCATTATATATATATTCAAACTGGAAAAAATGTTGAAGACACATACAAAATATGAATTTGTTTACAATTTTAGTTATTAAAAGGCTATTTTTCAAATCTCCATTTTAAAAGATTTTGCAACAATTTTGCTTGATGTTGTGTATATTTAAAAAAAAAATAATCTTTCTGTCATAAATCATTTGGAATTTAAATACACATCCGATTCTGTTTGGTTAATTTAATGTATGTCTGTATATCTTTTAATAGAAAAATAAAGACGTTCGTAATTATCATTCATATACAAATTACAAAAAATCTCGAACTCATTCGTAGGAATAATGTTTACTTGACAAATTCTAAAACGAGCCAATAATAAAAGGTTATAATTTTAATCAATATTTAAGCAATATATAAATGAAAGGTGATTTATACTTGAATATAGAAACCTTTCTAACGTCGGAAAATAGCTGATAATTACTGGCGTATTGTTTTTCTTTTATTTTCACACTCCTATCTGGATAATAAATATGAATTTATGCTGATATACAAATTATGGTTGATATCGGAAATTAAGCACACTATAGGCTTTACTTAGTTTGTCTGAAGATATAAAAAGGTAAATATATATTTAGTTCTTCCTTTATGATAATGCATTACATATGACTAGGAAAAATTCTAAAAAAGAAAAAAGAACAGATGAAGAAATTGTCAGGTAAATTGTCATCTGTACTATTATTTTTTAATATAAAAAAGTTTAAAACTTTATACAGACGAATTTTGCCTTTTCGACGTATTTAAAAAAATTAAAAGTCGGAGAATCCGCTTTTTCCTCAGTTTTAATAAAACCAGACTGAGGTTATATTATTATATGATAAATGTTAGAAGTTGAATTATATTTTTAATCGTTGTTTGACAGTACCATTGACTGGAACTAAAACTAATGAATAATAAAGCTGTATTTCATAGGAGTTAATAACTTCTAACACAGTGATGACTGCTGTACCATTATTTTGAATAATGTATTTGTTATGTCTGTTTTGTTCATGCATCTTGGTAAATAGAATGGAATTTGATGAGACTGTCGTACAAGTGAGATGTTTAGCGCTGTAAAACCAGGTTCAATCCACCATTTTCTACATTTGCAAATGCCTGTACCAAGTCAGAAATATGACAGTTGTTGTCCATTCGTTTTTTATGTGTTTTGTTATTTGATTTTGCCATAAGATTAGGGACTTACCGATTGAATTTTCCGCGGAGTTCAGTATTTTTGTGATTTGACTTTTAACAAATATAGTAAGAACTTAAATGCATCTACATTGAATTATGGTACCTATTTTACTGTGCCAGATGCTCATTCGACTAATAATGTAATGTTTAATGCCACTTTACTTGAAAAGTCAACACATAATTTAAACTTCCGCGAGCATCGTATGCGTTGAATAGTTCTCCTAATGAATTGTATGCGTATCTGGGAAGAATTTTTATTCTTCAAATAATTTAATATATTTCATTTTAATTCAAATTTCAAGTTACCATTATGTACACATCGTTAATCTTATAGTTATGAGTTTTTTTCCTTTTGACTTAAATGATGAAAATTTGTAATTATTAATTATTTTTTCTCGGAGAAAGTAAAATATTGTATTGGAAATCAAATCATACAAGAGAAATTGACATTCATGTCACAAGGACATTGCAGTACCCAAGATCAATTAAACTGAAATAACAATTCATGAATTAGTGCATTCGAAACACTTTCATTGATTTAACTTCATCAGAAACACAAAAATGTAACATTTAAAATTGAGACGTACAAATGAAAAGACGATTCAACACTTTCAGAATTAAATTAATAATACTACTGATTTGGAACAGGTAATTAACAATAGCGCGAATTATGTTTAAGAACTCGTTTCTTACAGGACCTTAAATGAAAATAGAACCTTCAATAAAATAAGCATAGTAAAAGACGTTAATGTTTTTTTCATCGTATTTTAAAAAAAAATGCATTAAAAATGTATACAGTATTTATAAAAAATATGTTTGCAGCTACGTTGTTCTTAGAACAAGCAGAAACTTATTGGATTTGTTTATAATTATGGGTGGTAGGTGTATACTTAGTACTACCAACACATAATATAAACTCCGCGAGCATCTCTGTTTTTCCTTAAAATGTGTAAACATTAAGTTTCAGAACATTGTATTTTGAATCAAAATTACTGAACTATTTGAACGTTTTGTCTTTAGATTATTAATTTGGTTAATGTTTTATTTTCAGATTTATTTTCTAATATGAGAATTGGTGATCCTTGGTCTTATGTGATTCTTGTTTTACTATCAACACAGTTGCTTGTACCATTTGTAGTGACAGACAGAATATGCAATTCACAAAGTACTCCTCACCCGTTTGGTGTGTGTGGAAGCGAATTGTCAAATATAATGCAACTTATATGTGGAGATCGTGGGTTCAACTCAAGAATGTCAAAACGAGGCGAAGTTATAGAAGGTAGTTTATTTTTATCTTCATTTGTTTGAATCCAAAATTAGTTTGCGATCGTGTGAGCATACCCAATACTATTTTATTTGGAGATATCAGTATCTTCTTACTTACAAAATATATCATAATGATACTTTACCATACAAAATTAGTAAGATTCTCCTTATCATTTTATCGGGCATGTTTGGGAGCTATAATAGAGAAATACCATTCATGAAGTAAAATAATTAATGTTTGTTTCTATATGTTTCTTAAGATTAGGAATCAAACGCTAAATGCTATACAAGGGTTATTGAAACGATAACTATATAAAAATTGATGTATAATCTTGAAAAAAACCCAGATCTGTGTAGTTTACAACATTCTTTAACATGTAGTACAACATTTTGGTAGTCACTGATCAACCAATTTAATCCAAAACAGTTATTTTAATCTCAAAGCTCTTCATAAATTGATTATACATAATCTATAGTAATTTTTAGTACTCAGATTTTTCCGAAGAAAGCAATTTTTCATCTCGTATGGTTTCAAAAATTACGAATAATTTATGTTTTCTTATAATAAACGTAGTTATATATAATCTTAAACTATCATTGCTTATACTGTGTTATAGTTCTATCATTGAAACAATTGTTTTCAATCGTAAGCATCACGGGAAAATTTACTCCTGGGTATAGAACAGTTCATTATTATAATTTATCAGTTGACAAAATAATATTTTGTTTTAAACGTCTGAGGATTTTCTACTTGAGCAACATATGTATATAAAAGAAGATGGGGTAGGATTGCTAATGAGACAACTCTCCACAAGAGACCAAATGACACAGAAATTAACTATAGGTCCCCGTACACTGTATTTCGAAAAATCTTTCAGAAACCGTCTTCCTAACGCTCTATCCTTCATAATTCTATGATGATTTTATTTAAACCCATCTATTACTGGGTTTATTTCACTTGAAAAGGCGGGGTTTAAGAAAGTCGCTTATTCAAGACCAGCCCATCTATAGACATGAGTTTTGGAATAAACTCACCAGAAAGTGTCCAGTTATTTGTCCCATATCATACACTCAGTTCTTTTGTATATACTTTTGGTGACACAAATAGCTATACGTAATTATATTATATTTCAATAATAATTATCACGGCAATCATCCTTTTCACACACATCTTCAAATAGACTGTCCTGAAAAATTTAGATTAAAACTTACGCTTCGACTGATCAGTTGAAATAACATTAGAAATACTGATCAACAATTAGAAAGTTTGATACTTATAAACACTTATATGATCAGACTGGGGATGACTGCTGTATCCCTACTTGGACATTTCTACCTATAATGTGTATTTTGTTCACGCATCGTTGCAAAAATAATGGAATTTGAAGTGACTGTCATACAAGTGAGAGATTTAGCGCTATTAAACGAGGTTCAATCTACAATTATCTACATTTGAAACTGCCTGTACCAAGTCAGGAATATGACAATTGTTGTGTATTCGTTTGATTGGTTTGGTAATTTGATTTGTCCATTTGATTAGGGACTTTCCGTTCTACATATGCTGAGTGTTCAGTATCGTACGAGAGTTTTGTAGACGAAACGCACGTCTGGCGTAAATACAAAACTTAAACCTGGTATCTATGATGAGTTTATTTGTATTCATTTGCTTATCCATTTTAATAAAACATTGTTTGTTATTTCAGATACTACAGACTCACCACTTCATGGAATCATTTTGGGTAAAAGAAAAGCGATGGCCTATATTACTAAACGACGGACACACATTGTTTGTGAATGTTGTCATAATTCTTGCGAATTCAGCGAAATGGAACAGTACTGCAACTAGGATTGAAACACGAAACAATAAATTAAAATATAGGAAATTAAATAATATTTGTTAAAGTTAACATGCTTTACATATTTTGTAATACGAAAATATTGTTTTTTTTGTTTTTTTTTGTAAAACAAACGGTATACAATAATCTTCTTTCTCCAGACTCTTTTAGCTTTAAAGACAAGAAGCATTTGATTAAAAAAATATACAACAAGACTGTATGAATGATGAATTCCTAAACTAACGTAAACATATAAATTGGTTAATATTATGATTAATCATATTTTAACTATTATGAGAGTTGAAAAGAAAGTGAAAATGCCAAATTGAGTTTGAAAGTTATGACACAATTTGTCTTTGTTATCATAATACAGACTTGTGCATACATTAACACTACAACTGAACTGTGTAGGTAAACAATCGAGATCGCTTTTATTTCGGCCACTATCATTTCATAATTGTATTAACAATAAAAAATAATTGTTTCAAACCTGACTTCTATTCTGTTTAGAGATGTAGAAAACTAATCTCTACTCAAATAATTTCTACTCACTCGCAATATTTTAAATGCCAATTTTTATCGAAGACGCTGCTGAATGATTCATGGTAGAGGTGTGCTCTGCATTCGAACTTCTTGATTTCATTGTAATGAATCTTACTTTTTCTACTGTTTAATTGTTTTTTCGAGGATATACATTTTCTTAGATAAAAGTAATCTTGCATGGTCGTGGACACAAATTTGGTTGTAATGAAAACTTTGGTAAACATTTTTACAAGCTTAATGGAATTTGAAATTGACTGAAGACTTAAAGTCATGTTTCAACAACACCTATCAAATCAACGAAAAAAAATGTATGCCATGAATAATATTCGGTAAAATTTATGGAAAAATTTGAAAATGAGGCTAATATTTTGAAAGTTTTGATAATATTCATCCAATATATGGTATGATGGGGAAAATGCATGAAATATACACTTTAACATATAAAGTTCATTTTGTATAAATATCACATAGGGTGAACAATCGTTGAAATAGAGAGAAAATGAGAGTATAAGCTATGATGTGCTATGTAGCACTGCCACATTATTCTCTGATGTAACCACATGTAAGTGCAGTATCAGTTTAAAATGACGAACGTCCAGAATTATAATTTTTACTTTCAGATTATATAAACACACGGCATTGTCTCATTTATCTTGAAGATAACAACTGTGTAGTAACAAGTACATCCTTAGTTCTATTATACAATGATATAGACTTTTGTATAGGTTAATTAATCGTTTTATTAATTGATATCGAAAGTGATGAATTATTTTATCATTTTTGTTTTTTGTTTATCTGAAATGTTCCTGTATTTGCTCAAGATTATTAACTGCTTAGTGTTTTAACATTAGTTTTGTTTTTGCAGTTGCTAATTTTCTTGGGTTCAAAATATCTAATAATAAATTAAATTTTTTTTCAACACCAAATAAAGAGGAAAAAACCCTTATAGTAATCTCTCATGATTGTTCCAGTGGTAATTTTAATGTTTAATCAAATAATAATATTCCTTTTTTTTGCTTTTAGCTAAAGAGAAAAAAGAAATTTCATAGTGATATAATAATTTGAATTAATCAATTGAGAATGAAATGGCCAGTTACTATTTATATCTCATTTTGACAAATTGTAATAGAAATTGTCCCTTTTGTTCACATTTTACAATTAGTTGTTTGTGTGTATCTATACTAACAGAGCAAGTATGAGTGTAGCCGGGAGAACAACTGCTGTGAGTCTATGTTTAACATGCTTAGGAGATTTGAAAATATTCGTGAATGTTATTGTTTACGTAATGAGAATTATATTTGTATTAAAATGATCTTATTGACATGTTATTATATGGATAAAGTTATTTTCAGTAGAATGTTACTTTTTACTTTATTTTGGAACGAAGAAACTCTTTCAATTCATTCCTTCGATACTCTCTGCTCACGTTTAAGGGGGGCATTTTGTCTGTTTCTGCAATACATCTAAAAATAGCATCTGTTGCAGTAAATTGGTACAGTAAATGCTCTAACCTACTGTAAAAGAGGGGCGAAAGATACCAGAAGGACAGTCCAACTCATAGATTGAAAAAAAGACAATGCCATGGCTAAAAAACAAAAAAAAGGCAAACTGACAAATAGTACACAAGACAAAACATAGAAAAGGAAAGACTAGGTAACCCAAAACCCGCTAAAAACATGATATTTCCTAGTTATATTCTATAACATTATCAGAATGGTAATGTTGCTTTAAAGTTTCAATTCTTTGCCAATGAAGTTAAAAAAAGATTTAAATGAAGAATATGACTTTCTAACAGAAAAAGCAAACTGTCAAAATTGGTCATTACTTTCGATTGTGTTAATTTTATTTATGAATATGAGAAAGATGATAATATCATGACACTGGAGTGTCTAACAATAACATTTTTTATGTCACTTTGATTTTTTGTTTACGTGTCAAATGTTAATTTGAAATCAGATGACCATTTATTGATATACCTGAGATAGGTAGTTGCGAACAATTCATCCGATATGATAGTTCATTCACATAAACATCTTCTTCTCAAATAAATACTTTTATCATATGACTGTTAAAAAGATTCGAATTAAGATTATTTTGGCAGTTCTGTAAGACTGAGAATTTGTGCAAATTGAAATAAATGACGTTAACTGTGCCCGTTATACTACAATCGATTCTTATTTCGACAACTTATATCCCCTCTGAGAAGCACGAGTCAACAAATCGTTTGAAGATCCAAAAGTTACTCAAAATTTATTGCTGAAAAAAAACTCATAAAAAGGACAAAAAGTATAACTGAAGCCGAGCTGTTGAGATAATTGCATGAGGAAGATGTATCCCTTAATATAAAGTTATCTAAAAAAATTGCATTTTTCTAAAACGCAATATCCTAATTTCGTATCAGTACCGATAACTTTATGCCGTGCAAAAACTTATATACAAATAAAGTTCTTATTGTTGACAGACTGGTTTCATAGAATATGGCAACATGCTAATTTGTAATTCTTTGTTTGTATTCAAGTGATTAATGAATAAAAAGTGGCGTTCCTTTCATGTATCGAACTTAAGGTATGACTTTGTCCTTCGACAGATTAAAACGTTATTTAAAGAAATGAACTGAAATAAAATTGCATTGTTTCTAATATTTAATAAATTTCGACAAGAGTATGCAATTTGTTTAACTGCCAACAAATTAACTTCCGGTGGCCATACGAGTTCATGATTTGATTTGAAGATTTGATCGTTGTTCTATAGTTTCACTTGAATATCAAATAATCACACGTTTACAGAAAATGCCTCTGCATAAAAGAAAACCCCACTTTAACTGACCATCGAGAAATTACTTTAGCGAATAACTATATGGCGGTATCAAATCGCAGACTATTCACTACTGATTAAAATCTCGGAATATTCATAGCCATCTAAATAATATCGACACTTGAACGCAATCAAACACAACATATCGATCTCTTGACGCACTTTCTTTTTTACATTATATATGCTGTTCAGTTGTGGTGCTGTTTCACACTGTCTTGAAGAGTTATCCTATAACACTCATTCAAGGTACCAGTAATAGGTTTGAAGGTATGACCTAAGATTTACATTTGAGAATCTTTTAATAATGTGATGGAATTCGATGCGACTGTCATACAAGCGAGAGGTTTAGCTAGCTATAAAACCAGGTTAAATACACCATTTTCTACATTAGAAAATGCCTGTACCAAGTCAGGAATATAACAGTTGTTATCCATTCGTTTGCTGTGTTTGGACTTATGATTTTGCCTTTTGATTTTGGACTTTCCTTTTTGAATTTTCCTCGGAGTTCAGTATTTTTGTGTTTTTACCTTTTTTGTTTGGAGGTCTGGTTGGAAATTTCTGTTATCTCATAAACGTTTGAATACCTCTCCAGCATTCCCAATTGCTTTTGAAAACGTCCCATTCAATACCAGTTTTAAGCTGGGTTCTCAAATACATGTACTAAATAAATTTCAATTTTTGTTCTAAGTATTAAACCTTATTCAAACTGAAAAGGATTGGCGTACTGAGTTAAAAGTCAAAGGTCAGGTTTTTAACATCGGCGTATGTTGCTGCACGATATATTTGTTTCTTTTTTTTTGGGTTATAAAAATTGGCTTTTTCATTCGATTGCACCGACTTTGTTGAGGTCTTTAACAGATTGATAAACGCTATATTTTTTATGCTTTGATCTTTGTTTTAGTATTCAAATCACATCTCTTTATATCTTGGTGTATACCTTTGAGCATTTTTGTAACGATTTGTCTTATGATAAAAAGTAAAAAAAATGTGAAAAATGTCTGTATCAATGTAAAACCAACTTTAACTGTAGCAAATGTCATCTGTGACGTCAATCATTCCCACTAATGATTGAGAAGGTCCAATTCCATCAAATGAATTAAAGGCTTTTCTCAGACTCCAAAATCACGTAATGCATAAATCAATTTTTCCGTAATGTCGTGTCAGCACAAAAAGGTTATAATAAGACGTGATCACATAATAAATAGATTGTTAAAAGTTAGGTATAAAAATGCTATTTTTAGAAAATGATTGGAACCCATTTCATTAAGAACTTATCGAAAATGGTCAGTTTGTATGTACTTCAGTTTCAAACCCTTACTATTTGAATTGTGATAAACAGTTGTATTCAGGCGGATCTGTATGTTTCAATTTGAACTTGTTTTAGAAAGGTGTAAAACCACCAAAGTAAATTATGTCACATTTGGTGTCATACGACAAAGGATCGAAATATATCGTCTAGAATTGACATCTAAAGGTCTTTCTGATTTTCGTATTCAAGTGTTAAATTTATGAAAAAAAATAGATGCCTTATCATTCCTTTTCTTTTGTCAAATCACCTTGCTTATATCACGCAAGTCTTTTCATGTACAAAATACGGTATGACCTCGTTTTTATTGTCACAGATTAAAACGTTATGTAAAAAACAATGAACTGAAATAAAATTTTATAAACATATTTTGACAAGGGTATGTCAATTTCAAACTGCCAACAAATTAATGTACGGTAGCCATACTGGTTCATTCTTTGATTGAAAGCTTCTATAATTGTTTTTATATAGCTTCACTTTTAAATAAAAATACCTCTGACAAATAAACCCTCAAATTGTCCATCGAGAAATTACTTTTATGGCGACTGACGCGATTGAAGTAAGTGTAGGGTACTCTATGTGGGAACAATTATCCGAACCTATGGAATTTGGGTTGTCAAAAAGGCAATATTGTTCGGATGATCCCTTAATTCTACATAAAAATACCTGAACCAAATCACAAATATGACAATTGTCTTCCATTAGTTTGATTTTTCAGATTATAGGAGCTTGACTGTTTGTTACATCAGCATGTACTACATTGTTCTCATTTTTTTATATGTCGCGATAAGACATTTGAATGCTGATGCGACGTTACAGAAACATAGACTAATTAATCACCTTATACTTAGCCACTGATAAAAAGTGACATATCTTATAAAAACACCGTTCTGACATAACTGAGATTGATTGTCGGCAAAAATACACATGCTAAAGATAATAATTACTGTTATATTAGTACTAAAATTTTAGTGTGATATTTGTCGTTTTCATCAGGAGAAAATTCAATGGTCGAAGGATCAAATACAATAGAAATTAAAAACCAATTGTTCAAAGAACAATTGAGGGTCTTTCCACCAATAAGTATCTATTTTGATATGAAAATATTAAAATTCAGTTGAAAATGTCAGAACCTATGGCTTAATGATGTATAAATATGAATTTCAAGCAAAGGTCAAAATCTAGAACGTCCAATTAACCTATGACCTTGACCCCAATTTTAAGGTCATAAACCAAGGATTCCATATCAAAAGACCCTAGGTCTGTATTATGTATGGTTCATGAGTTATATCCCTTTGCGCATAATTCTAAATATAAAAGGGGCAAAAACTCCCATTTATTGTCTACGCACCCTTCGAATCAAAATTTGTAAGTTACGACATGTCGCAACTAACAATTTAGTTAAAATAATTTGTCGAAATCTTATAAATATCTTGAAAAAGAGTGAAAACAAGCCAAAATCAAAATTTAGAATTTGACCTTGACCTTTGACCGTGACCTAATTTTCATTTTTTTGGACCAAGGACCTCAAATCAAAAGATCCTAGGTCTCTAGCACTTATGGTTTACAAGATAGAAATGCATATCACTTATAACAAATGCATAAGGGGAAATAACTCTCATATGGAGCGTTCATATCGCTTCGGTAAAAATAGGACAAATCATGTGAAGGATATACCGAGCAATTTTGTAAAATAAATTTGTCATAATATTTTACGGTTGCGAAGGAGTTGCGCTAACAAGGAAAACAGTGTTTGGGGAGATAACTCCTACAAAGAAAAGTATTCGTTTACGCAGGGTAAATTTCAAAAGCGCATAAACTGTTCGATATCATATACCAAATATCTAAGCGACTTATTGCGAAACAAATGTTTATCGCAAGAACAAAATTAGGCGGAAGAAAAAAAAAAAAAAAAAAATAATCAGAAGAAAAACAATAGGTCTTTCCACAGAAAAGTGGAAAGACCTAATTACCAGATATTTGGTATAAATTACCCAACTCATACGGTTTTTAAGAGCATGCAGCTACTACTCAGACATTTTAAAATGTTTCCAGTGACTGAAAAGAAAGTTTATACACCAGTCTCACACGTTGCGGAAGAACGTTTAACCCTGCTTCCAAAAACAAATGTTCATCGGAAGATTATAAGACAACGATGTTAAACATTTCGTATTAACTTCAAAAATAATACACGATGGACTTGAAGAGAATATTCTACATACTGATGGTGTGTATCACCTCAAATTCAATGCCGTAGTGTTATTCGTCTTTGTAAATTTTTACTTTTACTTTTGATCTATTTTTGATAACATCAATTACTCTGTATACTTATACATTCCGTCATTGTGTTTTTTTTCTATGGTTATTTTCCATTCTTCTGTTTTATTTGTCAAAATATTTGTTTGGTTTACAGTGATAAAAAATTAAACACAAATTTAGCTGCTGTAACCCTATTTTTGACATTTGTGTCTATTATGTCTGTTTGTTTTGAACACACACTGTTGTCAGAATCATGAAATTTTATGCGACTGTCATACAAGTGAATGCTTTATAAAACTATAAACCCTGGTTAAATGCGCATCTGTCTGCATGAATACAGGCAACAGTAGTATACAACTGTTAAAAAACAGAAACATACGATAATGTAACATGAATGAGACAATCATCATCTAATCGTTAGATGTGTTTGAACTTTTGATTTTTCCATTTGATCAGAGACACTCCTGTTGGAAATTTCCTTTGTAATCGTGCTTTTATATTTTTACATCACCTGTGCTCTCGATTGTACAAACATAAGTCACCCTTAGTCTTGAGTGAAACAGATTTGGTTACAATTCGTGTTGCTCAGTCTTGAGTTTTCTATGTTGTGTATTGTCTCTTCTGTGAAGCCAAGGCTAAAAGATAATTTCTAAATTAAAAAGCTGATTATCATCCCCCCTCATAAAAATATATATTAAAAAAAGAGATGATTAAACAAAAACACAATAGGGACAAAAAGTACAACTCAGGCCAAGTAAAGGAGAGCATTGCATGAAGGAGATGTCTCCATCTAAAATAATTTCAAAATGTTGTACCCGTATTATGTTATGACACTATATCTCTATTTCTTACCAGTATTGCTGTGGTTTATGCTATAAAACACTTATACAAAAAGAGTTCACAAAGTTTATAGACTGATTTCCCATAAAAGGTAAGGATTTTCTTATCCCAGACAAAGATGACCTAAGCTGTTTTTTTTTGGCACAACCGTTTTTTGAACTTAGGCTTTCTTATTATTCTGATCTGAGCGTCATTGATGAGTTTTATGTACACGAAACGCGCGTCTGGCGTATGCAATTATACGCCAGATGTCAGCGTAATAAATTATACGCTTGGTTCCTATTTTTCAATTTCGTTACATCAGCACCCAACATTATTATCGTGACTTATCACAAAACATAACAGTTACAAGGACAAATAATCAATTGATAATTATCAGGTTTAAGGTTTTGATTGTGCAATTTGAGATATTTTCCGATTTGAACTTATTTTGCTGTTTCGCTTTTTGGTTATTTTACTTTTTTGTATACAGTTTGTACGAGCTTGGATGTTTGTAACATCAACATTTAGTACATTGTTCTCATTTTATGATATGTTGCGATAAGACCTATGGATGCTGATGCGACGATATAGAAAAGAAAAAAACAATAATTAAGTAATCACCTAATGTACAGCCACTGACAAAAACAAGTTTCATACATTATCAATACACCTTCTCTGATATAACTGAGACTAATTGATGGAAAAAATAGACATTTGCTAAAGACAATAATAACTGTCGTATTAGAACTAGTAGTCAAATTTCTAACTCTTATATTATTCGTTTTTATCAGAAAAAAAAATCGTTGGAAAAAACCCACTATAATACAATAGGACATACGAGATATTGGATATAAATGTCCAAACTCAAGAGCTTGTAGCTACGTCTCAGACATTGTGAAAGTTTCCAGCGTCTGAGCAGAAATTTGATGGACAACGGTTACTAGTATATTAAAAAAGAAGATGTGGTATGATTATATGCATGTCAAAGATCGCTTCTCTCTGTTTCTAAAAAAACATTCATCTGAAGATACTAATATACAAATAGAAGATGTGGTATGATTATGGTACAATTCTCCAAAAGATACAAAATGACCCAAAATTTGACAAATATATGTTACCGAGGAGCCTCCAACATTGAGCAAAGCCCAATCCGAATAGCCAGCTTGAAAAGACCCCGAAATGACAATGTAAAGCAATTCAAACGAAAACACTAACTGCCTAATTTATTTACCAAATGTAGATCGGAGAGTACTCACAGTTAACCGACAGCTAGTTCAAAGCCACTTACAATTCATGATAAAAATCATGCATCTAAGACTAAATTATCAATCCGCACACATCCAATAAACAATGGATGTAGTGTACAGACAACATAAAAAGTTAGATAAAACATGACCCTGTGCATAGCCAAGATACAGGTATCGTCAGATTTAAGATTCATTAATATGTATATAACATACTACTTGTAAGATTTAGTTTGCTTCAAGTTCAAAATCAATTTAAATACCAATTGAAACAATATTCAATGATCTTATCACACATGTTACAGTTTTGTATTGGTGACCTTTTAGAATAAGGTTTTTTAAAGGATCGTTTCTGAATTTCCGGGCACGGTTAACAACATTGCCGTAAATATGAGGATGAAATATGCCGTTTGAAATAAGTTTTCTACAGGTACAACCAAACTTCAAAACCAACTCTTTATATCTATGAAAAAAATTAGTAAGGGTTTCAATCATAAATTAATGGTAATGAAATCCTTGGCTTAATAATTTACCAGTAATAAATCGATAACGTTCGTTAAAATCAGAAACGTCATAACAGACACGGGCATAGCGAACGAGCTGTAAAATATAAATATCGTAAGATGGTGACAAAGAAACATCACCATGTAGAAGTGGAAAATGGAAAATAGGGAACGAGAAATCGTCCTATTTTTCGTCTATGTTAGTGTGGACTTTGCGGTTTAAAATCGAAATATCTAAACATAGGAAAGAGCAGTTATTACCTTTTAAATTTGATATATTTAAAGTAAGTTCCTTTTGGGTAAATATCAGCAGTAAATTGAGAAAATTTAAGCTTGGTTGAAAGTATGTTTACTTTTTTAGGATGATTTTTTGTAAAAGATTTTATGTCTTGAGAATTTTAGAAATGATATCGAAAATAATATAGATACATGGAGACAGGACAATTTTTTTAAGCCATCTCTCTTTTTTTCAAAGTCCGTTTCTGCAATATTCCATTATTTTCGCGTTTCTGTATACTGTGAACACACGTTTCTATATTATAAATATTAAAGTGTGTTTGATTTTCTATTAACTATTAATTCTAAGTTTCTTCTCCATGGCGACCACTGCTATATTATATAGAAGTCTTTCACAAGATATATTATAGTAGTATATTAATCATAGCATACATGGAAATAAACGCGAAAATAATTGTCCTGTCCCGACCGAGTTCTTATAAAAATTATGATACAAATTACGTGCAAATTTAAACCGAGGTATAATAGTAGTGGCTCTTACATCTTATCTATCATAAGATTGGTTCTCAATGTTAAAACCGAAAGTCATATCTGACTAAAAAGTCGATTTGAATACGGAATCAATATCCGGACGCCTTGGTTTTCGTTTTTCTCCAAAAATAACCCAAACTGAATAGTCATAAGAATGGATGACAAATGCAACTATGCACGGTACATATAGGACACAGAGGCATGATGATTAATTTATTGTGAAGGGAAGAGAAGCGACACACACAATGAGGTCTTCTCGTTTAATAGTATAGATATTGGCTGCTGTAACTCTGTTTTTGACCTATGTTCCTATTTTGTATATTTGTTTTGATCACACGTTGTTCTCAATATAATGAATTTTGTGCGACTGGCATTCAAATGAGAAATTAAGTTAACTATCAAACCAGTTAAATGAGCCATTATCTGCATAAATAAAGGCAACAGTAGTAAATCACTGTTCAAAAGTCGTAAATCGATTAAGATTAAACAAATTCAGGTTACAAACTAAAACGAAAGGAAACAAATCAACTACAAATGGAAAACAACGACACAACAGAAACATTCGAGTGTTGTATTTTGTGTACAGTTGTTTTTCTCGTTTTACTATGGATTTTTTATTTTATGAATTGAAATTCTACTTAGTAGCTTTCGGCCCTTTTGTACATACTCTAGTTGTTAATGTTGTTTTATGTCAACAAAATTAAATATAAAAGATTAAATCATTAAACAAAATGTTTTAAATGGTTTTTCAGTGCTCATTTCTTCTTTTTTCTAAAAAGACCTGTGTCAAGATAGAAATTTCTGTTTTTAATGATTGCTAAAGTTAAATGAGGATTGCCGTTATATTTTCGCGGAGATAGATTAATAATAGAGTAGTCAAAGTAATGGTTTATAACAATATCATGTTTTATTTATGGTGAGTTAAAGAATATTGTTTTCATCAAATAAAAAACAACGGTCGATAGTCTCTTTTCTGTTATTGATTTGAATATTGCAAGCAATTAGGTAAGTTTTTGAATTTGATTTTTTTTATACTTATAAAAATATCATTAGTTCATACTATTAAGAGTTATAAACGACGTTTCCTCATTTAGATGTAAAGATGGTGTTTTATTTTATTGATTTAGGTCTCCCTTTTTGCAACCAGCGTGCAGAATAGGTATCAAAACAGACAATGTTGGCTTAAACTTAAGTGTTGTTATGTCTTTAAGAAATACTTTGTGTTGGATTTTCTGTTCATTTTTTTTTTGCATTACACTAAACAGTTTATATTATTTTCTGAATTGCTACATAAACAATATAAAACATATCTTTTAAAGCCTTCATCGTCATTTGTTTTATATGTTGTAGCGGCTATAAGATCGTTTGCTTGTGCTTTTCGCTGTGCTGGTTGTTTTTTGCATTTGTATGAGAGGTAGTTCTGTCAAGTAGTGACGTCTTGTTAGAGATATTTGTTAACATTGACTTATCGTGGGAGATCTGATAGCTACAAATTCAGACTCAGCCTAACACGTTTTCTTAAAATGTTCTGTACTAAATCATGAATATGGCAGTTGTTATCAAATATTTTGTTTCTATGTATGTTTGTTTTTGTTGCACTCTAGTTTGTCTGTTGTTCCGTTGTTTTACTTTTATAGTTTGTGTGTTTTGTTTTCATTTTTAGTTGGTAACCCGGATTTGTTCACTCTCAAACGACTTATTACTTTTGACCAGAGGAATACATCTGTTGCCTTTAGTTACAACAAACTGTACGCTATTTCAAGCCATCAGTTCATCATGTAAATATAACGGAATTTGATAAGACTGTTATTAAAATAAGAGGGTTAGCGCTATAGACCAGGTTTAATTCACCATTTGAAAATGCCTGTACCAAGTCAGGAATATGACAGTTCTTGTTCGTTCGTTTTTGATGCGTTTTGTTATTTGATTTTGCCATGTCATTATGGACTTTACAAATTGATTTTCCTCTGAGTTCAGTATTTTTGTGATTTTACTTTTCACGCATAACATTCATTTTCGGCTAACAGTATTAATGATTAATTTCAATTTTAAATACGAATTGGTTGGGGATCAATATAAAATACCATACCTGTGGTGAAACTTCCCTTTAGATATGATAAATGCACAGAGAATGCCAATTGTCCACTTTAAATATTTATAAAAGATGATTTATTTGTCTATATTTAAATCATTTTATTAAACAAAGAATGTATTTGCATTACTGTGTCACTGTATATTCCTGATATGATATCAGGATTTGTGAAGTACTTACAAGAAATTCTACTGATTTCGGTGAACATGAAAAATCCCTGAAAAATCAGTTAAATATACAAATTCATCGTAACATATCTACTGTATGTATGCATTGCTACATAAAGTATTACATCAAATAAAAGAGCAACACCTGTTCAACTTGTGTTATTAACACAGTCAATGATAGTTTTAGAAAGTGATTAGCAATACAAGATATATTTGCTTTTAACATGTTTAAGGAATCAAAATAAAGTAATAACAAAAGAAAAAGCATGAAAACCAAATACATGTCTTCAGCTGCTACGATAGATTTTTGGAAAAGTAGAAAAACATACACCATACATTTTAAGTGACATGTGATGCAAGTAAAATATTAGTACATTAATTGTTTTCCCGATTAGCTTGCAAGATTTGCAAGATTTGATGGCTATCATAAAAACATATCCCGTTTTTCGTGAAATGATATATACAGTTCTCAACTGAAATATGTAAATTGCATCACTGCTCTCTAACTAACGAAACCATTTAGCTTTACGATATCTGATAAACTTATGCAGTGAAGGTCTTCTACAAATAATTAAAAAGTTGATTCTTATCTGATGAATACTTCTGCGATCAGACGTTATCTTCGTTTCTTCCTCTTATCCTACGACGGTATAGAAAGTAAACGGGATGCAAAAAACCCAAACCCATTTGAACCCAACATATATTTAAGCTCCTCAGACTAAAAGGAAAATGTACCTTTGGAGTAATATAGAATTCTAGTTTATGTATACAAAGTTTTAAAACCTAATTGCATAAATCTAAAAAGAATACCATATATATACAATATGTTTACTCATTTAACATGGATTTGTCAATCATTCTGAACTACATATATGTGTACAAAATGTTTCTTTTCACATCGACTTTGTAGTGCTATGTATAACCGATATTACTTATTGTAGTATAAATAAGTACGCTAACTTTTGGATAATGATGGTTCGTATTAACCTTTTAAGCGCACTTGTTTTGTTATGCGTTTATTTAAAAAAAAAGCTAACAATGACTTAAAAAAGTAAATCCTGTTTCTCTATGACAAAATTACGTTTAAGACGATTCTATCATATTAATATGATATCAAAGAACTGTAACTGAATCCATTAGTAGATCAACACAAACAAATAGTATACCTATCTTTGATAAGGGTCTTTCCGTTTTGGATTGTCATCAAAGTTCAGTATTTGTATAATTTGTTTTACTATTTAAAAGCAAAAAAAAGGTTTCTTTTGATTTGCACTTGAATACACATAGCAGTAAAAGAGGGACGAAAGATACCAAAGGGACAGTCAGACTCATAAATCTAAAACAAACTGACAACGCCATGGCTAAAAATGAGATAGACAAACAGAAAAACAAAAGTACACATGACACAACATAGAAAACTAAAGAATAAACAACACGAACCCCATGGCACGTAGTGCACGAGTACATTAAAATATGAATACAAAGAGAAGGATAAACCTGTAAAGTAAAGAAATATTTTAGTATCTTAATATGTGGCTCATAAATTTTAGGAAATCTTTCTTTAGTTTGTCTAAGGAAAAATCAATTATCTTTCAATGGCAATCTGAAGAATTTACAAACTTATATTTTTTTTCCCTGTATGCGATACATAGCTGATATAATAGGACAAAAGAAATATATGAGACACTAATAACGAATACAAACTTGTAGGAAATACTAATAAACAAAAACCATACATTTCAATCATATAAAACCAAATGGTTGAATAAAAATCATACGCTTAAGAACAGAAAACAAATAAAAAGACTAAACACAGGCAATAAACAGAACATAACAAACCTAATTGCGCAACACAATGTCCAGACGAATGAAACAAAGAAGTGAATTTCAATTATCTTTTTTTATCTTGTAACCCAACTTACAAGCTATATTTCAACATAAACGGTCCGACAACTTCTCATTTGGTTTATTGTCCTTAAACATATTAATTGGCTTTAAAAAATGTGTATAGATTTTTGATAATATGGTACACACTTTATTAGAGACAAATAGTTCAGTGAAATGAAAAGCAATACAAGATCAACAAATGAGTCGATACTGTAGCCTACTTATATATAAAGAAGTTGTTGTACTTCAATACATGTTAGCCAATGTCGTGTGTCTTATCTAATATTACAAATAGTGTTGAAAACAATTTTCCACACCTTGACATATTGATAGAATAACCATTTTATAACGAGATATTTTGTTTTGGATAAAGCTTTGGCTCATATTGAAAAAAAATTGGCTAGATATTAAAATATGTTTACCCTTTTAAAACTTCCTTTAATTTAACAAGTCCGAATTTTAGCCTTATTATATGTGCTTGGCGTTTAACTAGCTACCAGTAACTGCGAGTACTTTAAAATCGTAATTTCTTGTTAATTTGACCTGTTGATACTATTTGTAATGCTTGTTTTGTTATTTAATGTTAAATTATATCTGGTCTATATGTTGGACTCTAATGTGAGATAGTACTCTGAAGTGCGATGGTCTAAGCCAAAGTACGATGGTGTCTCACACTAAAGTGCGAGGGTTGTTTGTTCACTAAAGTACGATGGTATATCACGTTGACGTGGATGGACCAAAAGTATAGATTTGGGGAATTTAACGGTTCAAGTTCACGGAATTAAAATTTTAAGCAAAAGCTAGTATACACATATGCTAATGCATAACACACCGTATGTGGTAATCCTAGTTATAATTTACCGATAGACTACATGTAGTTGTTGGCATGCATGACACGGGTTATGTTCTTCTCATATATGTCATGATGGTATAATACTCAACCCTTACAGGATGGATTGTACGTGATATTCATATGATGAAGACATAATCTTTCAAGCAGTTTTATTGATTTCTGGAGCTGACATGTCAGTAACTGCTAGTAGTCTTTTGTTATTTATGTAGTATTGCCATTTTGTTTATCTTTTTCGCTTCATATTCTGATATAGGACTTGCACTTCGTTTAAACTGAGTTTTACTGTGCATATTCGTTGTGTGTTTGTTTTTCTACATTGGCTAAATGTATAGGGAAGGGTTGAGATCTCAAAAATATGTTTAACCCCGCCGCATTGTAGCGCCTGTCCCAGGTCAGGAGCCTCTGGCAATTTGTTAGTCTGGTATGATTTTTAATTTAAGTTTCTTGTGTATATTTTGGAGTTTAGTATGACGTCCGCTATCACTGAACTAGTATGCATATTTGTTTAGGGTCAGCTGAAGGACGCCTCCTGGTGCGGGAGTTTCTCAGAACTTAAATGGTCAAAAATTAAAATTACTTATAATTATTAGTTGAGAGTGCTATACATACATCGAGAATAATAATGAAAATTTGATTTTATAAGACTTATGTAAAATGGTTTGGGTTTGGAAAAAATTTAAGCTATAATATATACAAACATTTTCTTCACAGTTTAATTTCTATATGGAGATCTTGTCATTACTCTTTAAATTATTACTGATATCTTACAATTTTAAAAGAGAAGATTAGATGATATATTCTAATAGGAAGGAACTATTTTATTTTAAATAGTTTACTTATACTGTAATTGTGATCCAGTTGTTTTTTTATCCTTTTTGTACGCAGCAAGTGCATCTCATAACACATATTTCTAGCCAGAGTTTCAATGTTTTTATACACAGTTGAGTAACAGTTTATGTCCTTGCTAGTACAGTCCATTATGAGCTGCAGTAAACTACCTTGTTGTATGATCTTCTTGTATGTAAGTTACAAATACCTTTATTTGTTAACAAGTCCTCTTTCTAGCACCCGAAAATGAACACATTCGTTTCAGCCGACAAAGACCGGTTAGGTTTGTTATTAAGTCACGGAATATAATATGTAATTTGAATTGAATTTCTTATACCTTGTTCCTAACTATGTCATTTTTTTAAAGGGAGGCGGATTTATACAAGTCCTTATTGTTTCCGAATCCCTGTATTTCTATTGTTGTATTGTATTTTGCGAAAAAAATAAAATATTGTTTAAATTAAGTCCGGTTTAAAAATTGTTTTTGCATAACTTCCAAGCATAATTATTGTTTTCTATATCAAGAACTTTAAAATCATAGTATTTACAAGTTAAATAATTTTTTTTATGACCCAGGGGTAGACAATTTTCTATGTTTTTTGTCTCTGGGGCCTCAAATTTCCTAAATCATTCTGCTGTTTCTAGCAATTTGGAATATTTAGTACACATTAAGGATAGAACACACTCTTGTAAGTTTTCTGGAGATATTTTTGTTTTTCTAGCTTGTATTTATTATGACGTGGTGAAAAAAACCAAGGTGTTGCAGCTTACTTTTGGGTTGTCGAAAGGACACAAATACCATATAAATAATATTCAGGAAGGATCTATGAGTTTCAATGACTGCGAAGAGTACATATACGCACTTCTTAACAATTTAACTTACAAATATGCAAATATTATGAATTAATTTTGTATCCAGGACTTTAAGTAAACAATGCATACAGTTAACTGTGAATATATGCTGAGTCATCATATTTAAGGCCCAGGATTCTATCCATCTTCATTAAATATTTATAAAACTTCATATTTGAGTTAATTTCTTTAAAAATATGTGAAATAAGGCAAATTCGGTTTAATTCTGAATGTTCCTCTTTTTCACCCTATATAGGTTGCATTTCTGTAAATATTGACAATGCAATTTCCCATAGGAACTCCTTTTACGGCTAAAACTCTACCACTTTTACTATGAAGTTTTGAAAAAAAATCTTATCCTAGAATTGAAAGTTCATATGCACCATAATTATTTTCAAAGGTCAAAATATAGGGCTGTGCGGCATATTTTCAACGTTTATATGCCCTGAACTTCTCAGAGTTTAAACTAATACACTAATTTTCTTAACTACCCCTACCTCGAATGAAAGGCTACCACAAATTTCAATGTAAACAATATGCACGTGTTTATGTACTGGTAACATTCCCAAGTTCTGTCTCATCGATATGGAACACACAGAGCATAACTAGGAAACAGTATGTAAACAAAATTAATTTTCTATGAAAAAAATGAATATTCAATTTCTCCCCAAAAGAGACGTGTTTTGAGCAACAGCTGTATTTACAAAGTGCAACCTATATAGACAGAGGAAGAAGTATACTTAACAACAAAACCATATCCATTTACCTATGCATAATTTGATATTGCAAATGGCGTAATTCTTTTTTCAAAGTTGATGTTTTTTTAAATTGTTAAGCATTTCCCAGCGGTATGATACTTTTACTTTAATTATTCATCCCTTATTTTTATAAACTTTATAGTCACATTGTAAATGTATCATAGATCAAATTTATTCGTTCGGTGTATGTTAGTTTGTGTAACTACGTCTTGTGATTGAGCTAAGCCATTCAAATTGATATTTTATAGTGTTTCTTTCTATGTTGTGATGAGACACTATTGTTTCAGAAACGGGGGAAGGTTTGGTACTATTAAAAACGTTTAAACCCACCACAATTGTTTGCACCTGTCGTAAATCAGGAATACGATGATCAGTAGTTGTCGTTTGTTGATGTGGATCATAGTTGTTTCTCGATTCTTGATTTTGTTTAGATAAATTAGACCATTGGTTTTCCCGTGTGAATGATTTTACACTAGTAATTGTTTTGGGATCCTTTATTAGTTAATGGTCGATGTAAGCCAACGCTCCATGTGTAAGACCGTACCTTGACATTAAAGCCGTATACGAGAATAATGTGTAAAACGCATGCATTCATCAGAACATCTGATTTATACAATAACGGTTCTTTTTAAAAGGGTTAAGGTCAATGATCATAAACTTGTAATTCTAAGTTACAAAACCGCATAAAACTGTACATGTTCCGTAATCATGTGACTGAATGTTTTCTCAAAATGTTTGTATTAGTTATGAATTATAAAACTAACTAAATACATGTACTTATAAATATGTGTTTACTGGATAGTTTCCCTGTTAACTCAGTGACTATTTCATAGGGATACTCGGCCAACTGCTGTAGGTGTAGTAGTTCGTCATTACACCAAAGTAAAGTGCAATTTTTAAAGAAAAACAGAATATTTTATTTACTATTGCTTGGTGCTTTTAGAGATTGTTTTAAAAGTCTTTTCTTTTTACCACTAACAAACTTTCATAGTATATATATTTGTTAAAAACCATGTCAAATTTGAAATAGGAATAGTTATCAAAAGTACCAGGATTATAATGTATACGCCAGACGCGCGTTTCGTTTACACAAGACTCATCAGTGACGCTCAGATCAAAATAGTTAAAAAGCCAAAACAAATACAAAGTTTAGGAGCATTGAGGACCCAAAATTCCAAAAAGTTGTGCCAAATACGGCTAAGGTAATCTACTCCTGGGGTAAGAAAATCCTTAGTTTTTTCGAAAAATTCAAAGTTTTGTAAACAGAAAATTTATAAACATGACCATATAATTGATATTCATGTCAACACGGAAAACACATGGTTTCCATTGATATGAAGGTTTACAGTTAATTGCTATTAATAAGTATTGCAATATGCATTGTGTTTACATGTACTATCAGTATTTAGTTCTAATATAATCTTAAATCAATCCTAATTCTATCTTACTTTTGAATTATAGTTTTTCATATGTGACGTCATACTGTTTCTAAATTTCATAAATTCAAATGTGGAGTAACGGTTGTGCCTTTTCGCCATCGTATGTGACGTTATTGTTATGATTTATTGCGTTGACGCCTGAGTCGGGTGTGTCTATTCTGTGTTGGTCTTAGCATTATGTATTTGGGTTTAGTTTTCTGTAATTAGAAATACTTCAGTTTCATTATGTATCTCTTTCATATTCATTTGATAAAATTTACTGTTTGCAATAGCATGAATTGTTCTAAATAATAAGGATGTTCTTCATATGTTCTTATCCCAAGCATAAAAACAACGCCGTATTTGGCACAACCTTTTTTAACTTTTGATCTTCAGGGCTGTACAACTTTGTACTTTTTTCACTTTCGATCTTTTATATCTGGGCGTCACTGGTGAGTCTTGTGTGGACGAGGCGCGTTTTTTGGCTTATTAAATTTTAAACCTGATGCTTTTTGTTATATATAAATCATGTGTTTCTTTGTCTAATATGTTCTCCTATTTATTTGTATTGTAGTCCTGTAATATTATGTTGTGATTTCAATGTTATATTTAACTTTGCCATTAAAGTGCAAGGTTTGGCATGCCACAAAACCAGGTTCAACCAACCATTTTTATTCCCCTCTAAAAATGTCCTGTACCAAGTCAGGAAGATGGCCATTGTTATATTATTGTTCGTTTTTGTGTGTGTTGCATTTTAACGTTGTGTCGTTTGTTTTCTCTTATTTTTGAGATATTAAGACGTGGCACGGTACTTGTCTATCCCAAATTCATGTATTTGGTTTTGATGTTATATTTGTTATTCTCGTGGTATTTTGTCTGATGCTTGGTCCGTTTCTGTGTGTGTTGCGTTTCGGTGTTATGTCGTTGTTCTCCTCTTATATTTAATGCGTTTCCCTCGGTTTTAGTTTGTTACCCCGATTTTGTTTTTTGTCCATGGATTTATGAGTTTTGAAAAGTGGTATACTACTGTTGCCTTTATGTAGACTGTTACAAACAACGAAGTATCAATTGAGGAATTTGCTTCAATGTAAAACTTTCGCTAGGGATATATTCCTTGATCTTCATTCACCAGTGTTGTCAACAAAATTTCTAATTTCGAATGATGAAATAACATTAATTAAGTAAACAATTAATAAAAAAAATTACATTAATTAAGTAAACAATTAATCAGAATAACATTAGTTAAGTAAAAATAATTAAACCATAGCTTCTTTTTTTATATAATTAGTTTAGAGAACATGAACAAAGGTTTTTTTCACTTCAACCCACAAGTGCTGATTTCTTGGCTGGTGTTTTCCCCATGGACGAATGTCCACCAGCAGGAAAACACTGACCTTGTAGGTGTTCATATTCAATTTGTAACATCGTAGAACGAAATTAGATCGATAAAAGAAGATGTGTTATGCAAGCCAATGAGACAGCTCTCTTCATTCAAGTCACCATTTGTAAAAGACAACCATTATATGTTGAGGTACAGACTTCAACACAGATTCTAGGCTCACACCAAACAGCAAGCCTTAAAAGGCCCAAAAAATGAATTGTGTAAATCATTCAAACAGGAAAATTAATGGTTTAATCTATAAAAAAAAAAACAAGAACCACATGTGAAACACATCAACACACGAAAACCACTGAACCTCCTGACTTGTGTAAACAAATGCTACCGCTTTAAACGTTTTACTAATACCAATACTAGAAACAATAGTGTAGCATCACAACATAGAAACACACTATATAAATAACACAAAGCTGAGAGGGTGATAGAGTAGATTTGTACACCGAGAAAACGTTGTCACTCTCTCAGTTATGAGTTATTTAATGAATTTATTGAATGTCCTATCATTATGGTCTTTTACTGATAATGTTTTCCAACCACGTACACAGGTTAATAAGAATAATTTTGCCGTACGGTATACGCTGAGTCATTCAGTACTAACTTATTGTGCGTATTGATATGCATTTACTTTTCTACATTGGCTAGAGATATAGGGAAGGATTGAAATCTCATAAACTTGTTTAACCCCGCCGCATTTTTGCGCCTGTCCCAAGTCATGAATCTTTGGCCTTTGTTAGTCTTGTATTTTTTCTAATTTTAGTTTCTTGTATACAATTTGGAAATCAGTATGGCGTTCATTATCACTGAACTAGTATATATTTTTTTAGGGGCCAGCTGAAGGACGCCTCCGAATGCGGGAACTTCTCGCTACATTGAAGACCTGTTGGTGACCTTCTGCTGTTTTTATTTTTCGGGTTGTTGTTTCTTTGACACATTCCCAATTTCCATTCTAAATTCTATCTGTTACAAAACAAATAATTATGTTGTTCATAATACGAGAACAAAAGTGTATAGTCATACGAAACTCATTAATCGAAATAAACTAACAACGCCCTTGTAAAATACAAGGGAAAAAACAAACATATAATCAACAGTGTACATTGCACAAATTAGAAAAATAAAGACTGAACAACCTCCATCCCGCCATAACCGAGGCCGACGCAAAATCGAGTGTGTAAACCCACTATGAACAAACAGTACCGTTTACGTTATCACTACCGATGGATGAAAACTGGACTGTTTATCATCTAGGATATCACCAACCAATTAGCCAGTACTTCTGTACAGTTACTGACTGGAAATACGGATATGCAGTAATCAACATTTTCTGGCATTTTTTTTAAAATAATTTTTATATAATAAGGAATGTATCGCCCTCATGCAAAGCTATAATTTCTTTCCACCGATTAGTTGTATTTTATTTCTTTGTTGCTTTGTAAGTTCGTATTTAGTTTCGTAAAATTTGGGATTCTTAATAGGTTACTGAAAAGAGTATAATTGATGGAACACGCATCTGGTGCAAAAAAGTTAGCTCCGTTAATGTTATCAAACATGAAAATGGAGGAAGATACTAAAAGGACATTCAAAATTATAATTTGAAACCAACTTTTAACATCATTGCAAAAACAAAGCGACTAACAACGCAGACCACAATCAAATTTATTTTCTAATATTTAAAGAAAACATGATATGTTTTCATGTTAAAACGTGTCTGGGTATATTTTTTTTATCAATTTTGAAGTAATTCAATGAAATTAAAGCCTTTCCTTGGTGTAGAGGAGTGTAATGCATCCTTTTGTTCTTAATTGTCACGACAGTGCATTGTCTTGCATCTAAAATTCCCCTATCATTTTTAAATCAAAGAAATTATAGTTAAAGTAGAGTACATTTGTATAAAATGGTTAAACAATCTTTTCAACATTCCATTCAAATCATGTTTGTTAATGAAATTTACAAGAATGATAAGCATGAATACAATTGAACCGAATAGTCTCTATAATGAAATTATCGTTATTTGTATATAACCGAGAGTAGACGCCTAACCTGATGATAAACCAATTATCGTTTAATTTGAAATAATTGAAATCTCCAAGTTAACTAATGGTAGATAATATTCGAAAAAGATCAATGAATAAGACTTGTTATTTTATTTCAAATTTCTTTTGAAGGCGAGACCGAACATTTGTCTTGAAATTGTTAAAAACGGAAAAACTATGTATTACGACAAAAATATAGATTGTGTAGTTGTTAGTGCATCGGACTACTAACATACATTGAAGACATTGAAGGTAACAGGTGACCTTCTGCTGTTGGTTTTTTTATTTGGTCGGATTGTTGTGTCTTTGACACATTCCCCATTTCCATTCTTAATTTTAGATTCCTCGTTCGATTCCCGTTCCGGAATGAAAATTTCAGTGACTTTATTTTCGGCTTTCCCTTGACACCATTTGCGAGTATTGAGGACACAATGATAGTCCCTTGGAAGGAGACGATAAATTGCTGAACCATGTTGAGAGAGAGCCATTTCTCTTCTACGTAAAAGACACTTTTGTAGAATTCGAAAAAGAGCAGGCTAAAGTCGCTACAAAGAGGCAGCACTCGCAAAGTGGAAAGGGATTAATAGAAGTTGCAAAACTTGTTTCCCAATCCACGATGAATAATTATATTTAAAAAATATATGTATATAGATTTCCCCACTGCAACAAGTGTGTTACAATATTTCTCCACTCGAGACAGTAAAGTTGTAAAATTTAAAACGAGAACTTGCCGAGCTTTTTATATACTACATGTAGTACTATAAAATAACTATTGAGAGAGGAGAAATATCGTAATATGCGAGTTATAGTGGTGAAATCTGTTTCTTCGTTGATCTTTATCCTTCTTTTTTATTAAGAATTGAAGAAAGTTGTGTACTTATTTGTGACGCTTTCCGACATGGTCGCCTTTATTCGTGACGTAACAATAGGAAAATTCAGCAAGAATTTTTTTTTATGTCATTATTAAATGTTGACCAATCATTTGCTTAGAACAGATATTTCACTTATGAGGAGATCTGGTTTTTGTTCACACCAATCAAGAAATGTGAAAATAGCACAAACGTTACAGAAATATGATAACTGTTCTACTAAGGCCACACCAATTTGATTCCTTGTTCGACGGACCCGCCCGCACCTATTTTTCTCAAAACATAATTTTTGTTTATATTTTTAGCTCTCCAGGCCCGAAGGGCCAAGTGAGCTTTTCTCATCACTTGGCGTCCGTCGTCCGTAGTTAACTTTTACAAAAAAAATCTCCTCTGAAACTACTAGGCCAAATTAAACCAAACTTGGCCACAATCATCATTGATGTATCTAGTTTAAAATTTGTGTTTTTTGATCCGGCCAATCAACCAAGATGGTCGCCATGGCTAAAAATAGAACATAGGGGTAAAATGCAGTTTTTGACTTATTACTCAAAAACCAAAGCATTTAGAGCAAATTTAAAAAGGGGTAAAATTGTTTATCAGGTCACGATCTATCTGCCCTGAAATTTTCGGATGAATCAGACAACCATTTGTTGGGTTGCTGCCCCTAAATTGGTAATTTTAAGGAAATTTTACTGTTTTTGGTTATTATCTTCAATATTATTATAGATGGAGATAAACTGTAAACAGCAATAATGTTCAACAAAGTGAGATTTACAAATAAGTCGACATGACCAAAATGGTAAGTTGACCCCTTTAGGAGTTATTGCCCTTTATAGTCAATTTTTAACCATTTTTCGTAAATCTTAGTTAACTTTTACAAAAATCTTCTCCTCTTAAACTACTGGGCCAAATTTTACCAAATATAGCCAGAATCACTATTAGGCTATCTAGTTTATAATTGTGTTTTGTTACCTGGCAAACCAACCAAGATGGTCGCTACGGCTAAAAATAGAACATAGGGGTAAAATGCAGTTTTTTGCTTATTACTCAAAAACCAAAGCATTTAGAGCAAATCTTACATGGGTATAATTGTTTGTCAGGTCAAGATATATCTGCCCTGAAATTTTCAGATAAATCAGATAACCCATTGAAACATGAAACATGAAAACTTAATTAAACGCCTATTTCTACATATACAATACATTTTTATGTATTCAATGGCGTTGTACATAAATGACATATAAAATACAAAAATACTAAACAAAAATACAATATGTATGAACAATACCAAAAATTGAAAATTTATACTGTGATACACAAGAAAAAAGTCAGAAAAGTTCAAAATAATTTTCGAAATACAATGTTTTCAACCGACATTTAAAAATATCCAAAGATTCAGAGTTTCTTACATTTGTACTTAGTTCATTCCACAATTTTGGCCCAATAGTACTAAAGCTTCTATCTGAAAAAGTTTTCTTTTTGTTATATGGAACTGCATAACAACCAAAAGATGACTCTGACGACCTTAATGAACGTTTCGACACTTGAGGATTTAACAAATTGATCAAATAGGACGGTGCATTTCCTACATGACAGTTGTACATATATGTTAAGATTTTAAATGTAATTCCGGCTTTGATCGGAAGCCAGTGTAAGTCAAACAATGCCTGCTTGGCACTGTCATACTTAGAACGGTTTAACAAAAGTTTGGCACACATATTCTGTATACGTTGCAATTTATATAAATCAGTTTGTGAAATTCCCAAAAATATAACATTGCAATAATCTAAATGTGAAATAACCAAAGATAAGACCAAAGTTTCAGTTGCTTCTTTCGATAGATAGGATCTTATGCACTTTATTTTGTAGTAGGTCATCATTGCTGTCTTACATTTTTTAGTAATATGGTCTTTGAAGTTTAGAGTCTCATCCAGAAAAGCTCCTAAGTACCGTATACATGTTTATTTCTTTTGTCTGACATTTAGAGAGTTGTTGTCGACTGCCAAAGAGAATAAACTCTGTTTTCGAATTGTTCATTTTTAGTTTGTTACTGTTCATCCAGGTGTTTATATGAACAGTGCAGTCCTGTAAGTCACGAATTGCATCCATCTCATTCGTTAATGTTGGCACGAAACGTTTATTAGCAGTATGGTCGTCGGCAAATCCGTACACATTAAGAGATGGTGGAATTATGTCGAATAGGGTTCCGGTGTAGACTAAATAAAGCCATGGACCTAAGCAACTTCCCTGTGGTACGCTACACTCAAGTTGTCACTCTGATGATGTTGTAGAGCTGACATTTACACGACAGCTTCGAGGTCTCAATTAGGAATCGATCCATTTAAGTGCGGTTCCATTTACACCGTACTGATATTCGAGTACATTTATCAAAATACTATGATCTACAGTATCGAATGCTGCACTTAAACAACGGCGATCATAGCGGTGACTTCTTGATGCTCCATCCCATCGAGTATGTCATTAACGAGTCGTAGAAGGGCCGATTCGCACGAATGGAATTGACGATACGCAGATTGGTTTGTAGGAAGGAGATCATGATCTTTCACGTGTTCATTCAGTCTATATAGCGCACATTTTTCAATTAATTTAGACAGGAAAGACAAGTTGCTTACTGGTCTATAATTTGAGTAAATTAGTTCAAGACCATCCTTTTTCAGCAGAGGCCTGACTACCGCTTGCTTCCATCTTAATGGTAAGACGCCTCGACTAAGAGACAAGTTAAATTACTTTGTGATAACAGGCAACAATTCACTAAGGAACGATTTAAGTACTTTCGTAGGCAAAATGTCAAGTTCGCATGATTTACATTGTAATTTATTTATGATGGTCTAAACTTCGTCTTCTGATAGATTTTTAAATGATGTAAATAACGGAACGTCTTTGAACAATGGTTTGTAATCGTCAAAGTCTCTCAGAGAATCGCGAATTGTTTTTATTTTGTTCATGAAGAAGTCCGCAAATTTATCGGGAAGTTCATTTTCGTTTTCAACGGCTGGCATCGGATTTTCCGCCTTACTGCCTGATAAGTCTTTTACAAATTTGTATAGCTTTTTAGAATCAACTTTAAAAGAAAGTACTTTTTGACTAAGAATGGGATGTTTCTCGTTTCTAAGTTCATGGTGGTATTTGTTCATGGATGATTTATAAATTTCGTAATCACACGGTTTTCGGTGTTTACGCCAGAGTCTTTCCGATTTCCGCATGAGTCGTTTCAAAGACATGATCGTTTCGTTAAACCAGGGCTTGGGTGCTCTACATATTTGTGTCTTTTCCTGCATTGGTGCATGAATATTAAGTAAAGATTCGATAGTGTTCTCAAATTCCCCAACAAAGGTTTCAACGTTATCAGAATCTAATGACAATTTTTGGAGATCTTCTGTGAAATTTTGTTTGTTCATATTTTTGAAGTTTCGAAATGAAATGGATTTGCTGACAATGTTTTCTTTTTTTACCCTCGTTGTCACTTTTACGGCGCAGTGGTCAGACAAAACCGGACCTGCTTCACACGAAACAAGATCGACTCCATTCGTGAATTCCGTGATAACCAAGTCTAGACTACGGCCATGAATATACGTTGGAAAGTCAACATGTTGTATTAATCCAAGTGCATCGAGAGAGTTATTGAATTCCGAAATCGCATTACTGTTTTCCTCGATGTGCAAGTTAAAATCACCCATGATTATGAGATTTGAATACTTAGGGACTATATCTTCTAGAAACTGAAAAAAATCGTTCACAAATTGATTTGGTGTCGCTAAGGATGGTGGTCTGTAAATACCATTTTTAATACTGCTTCGACATGATAGGGCAACGCCGCCACCGATTTTATTTTGCCTGTTTGAAACGCTTATTTTGTACCCATTTTGATTGAGATCTGATGTTTTAAATTGATATTGCTGGGTTGCTGCTCCTAAATTGGTAATTTTAAGGAAATTTTACTGTTTTTGGTTATTATCTTGAATATTATTATAGATGGAGATAAACACTGTAAACAGCAATAACGTTCAGCAAAGTAAGATTTACAAATAAGTCAACATGACCAAAATGGTCAGTTGACCCCTTTAGGAGTTATTGCCCTTTATAGTCAATTTTTAACCATTTTTCGTAAATCTTAGTTAACTTTTACAAAAATCTTCTCCTCTGATACTACTGGGCCAAATTTTACCACACATAGTCAGAATTATTATTAGGCTATCTAGTTTAAAAATTGTGTTTTGTGACCTGACAAACCAACCAAGAAGGCCGCTACTGTTAAAAATAGAACATGAGGTAAAATGCAGTTTTTGTCTTATAACTCAAAAACTAAAGCATTTATTGAGCAAATCTGACAAGGGGTAAAATTGTTTATCAGGTCAAGATCTATCTGCCCTGAATTTTTAAATGAATCGGACAACTTGTTTGTAGGTTGCTGCCCTAAATTGGTAATTAAGGAAGTTTTGCTGTTTGGGGTTATTATCTTGAATATTATTATAGATAGAGATAAACTGTAAACAGCAATAATGTACAGCAATTTAAGACTCAAAAATAGGTCAATTGACCCCCTAAGAAGTTATTGTCCTTTATAATAAATTTTTATCAATTTTCATAAAATTTGTAAATTTTTACTAACATTTTCCACTGAAACTACACGGACAAGTTCACTATAGATAGAGATAATTGTAAGCAGCAAGAATGTTCAGTAAAGTAAGATGTACAAACACATCACAATCACCCAAACACAATTTTGTCATGAACTGTCTGCTTCCTTTGTTTAATTCACATACACCAAGGTGAGCGACACAGGCTCTATAGAGCCTCTAGTTTATATTCCCGCTTCCCGCATCCGGAAATGTAATCATGTCCATTTCCCGCACCGTTTTTTTTGTAAATATTATAAAAAATATATCAACATTTGTTTTTAAAATTACAGTCTAACCTGTATATAACGATTTAAACATAAAAGCACACCACCACACTTCTTAAATATCTCTGAGAATATTTGTTTCAGCATGAAACCTATTTATCCAAAGAAGGAGTTCTCCGATATAAATTTATAAAAGCGGAAATATATACCGGTAAAGAACAAAGCATTCAATTTGGTTTCTTTTTCCCTTACTTATATTCCCTAACAAAATATGTTCGTTGTTAGAATAAAGTACAAAGAACTTCTGAAGGATTTGCCTTCAACGGCAATTATATTGTATGCTGGCGAAACAAAACTATCCATAGCCGCTGCATGTTTATGCACCTGTCCTAATTGATTCAGGGGCCTGTCGTTCAGCTGTTATCGTTTATTGATGTTGTTCATTGGTATTTTCCCGTTTGGATATATAAATTAGATCGTTGGTTTTCCTGTTTGAATTGTGTACGCTAATAATTTTGGGGCCCTGTATAGCTTGTTGTTTGGTCTGTATCAAAGCCCCGTGTAAAAGGTCGTACTTTACCTGTGTTTGTTATTATCAGGTTAAGAACAACCCTCCCTCAGACAAGAGGTCATTTTACTGATGTAGAAAAGAACATATAAATACCAAGGATTTGTATAGTTCTTCTATTCAAAACCTTTGAAAACTTAGAATTTTGAACTCAAAAAGAGGAGAGTAACATCATATTTTAAACAACTTATTCTAAAAGAGGGGTCCACTTATTTTGAATAATATTAAATTGTTAAAGTAAATGTGTTAACATGGTTAAAGTCCAGGAATATTGCAAATTCTTGGACATGTTTTGACCAATAAATAAGAGATAGATGTATAGTTCTTTGAGAAAATATGCGCCCTTTTGTACAAACAAATATATTATAACTTATATTGATCACTCATAAAACATGAAAAAGGGATATTTATTACATTAAGGAGTTACCCTCAAACGGAATATGACTTACATGGAGAATTGTCTCATTGTCAGTCACACATACAAGATTTAATTATTTCTTGGTGAACAGGGAAAAAATACATATTTCAGAAATTAAAGAAATGTCAAAGTACAAGTGATCAATTAAGTTTTAATATCGTCGAAACCTACTATTTTATGTTTACAAAAAAAAATTATAATCGCTCGCCTTTACTTTTCAAGCTTCGCCTCAAGAATTTGCAGAATAAATATTTTTTTATTCAAATTTTCAAATCGCTCGCTCGCCCCAAATTTTGGAGTCAAAAAATCCGTAGAACAAGAAATTAAATTGGTGTGGCCTAATATTACTTTCAAATAAGAAACAGACTCAAAATTTGTAAGCAATAATATACATAAAACTAGTATCTCAATTGTTTGTAAAACAATTGAAAGGTCTTTCCTGTAAAAGTGATGTTTTCGTAATGTACTTTGTACGACCTTTCGTTTGATATACGACAAGCATACCTTCTGAAACTTTTCGCTTTTTACACATAATGACCTCATCCGCCTACATTTTTGAGATCGGAAGTATGATATATGCAACACAGTGTAGATGAGCTTTCTTTTGATATGCGACAACGCGATGTTCTAGAAAGTTTGATTTTTGCACTTAATAACCCTGTCCAAGTAATTTTTGGAGGTCGGGAATTTGATATATTAAATGTACACTTCATGACCTTTCATTTGATATACAACAACCCTATCTTAAAAGAAAATTTATTTTTTGCACTCAATAACGCCATCCAACCCATTTTTTTGGAGACGTCAATTTGAAATTTGAAATGTACACTTTATGTTCTTTCATTTGATATGCGACAACCTTACCATCTGAGAATTTTTTTTTTTTGCACTAAATGACCCGTCCCCCTGGGGTGAAAAGGGTGTTTAAAATTTTCATTTATAAGAAGAGTTTATTTAGACCTTCAATTTGATATATCAGATGACCCCATTTGACAAAGTGCAAAAAATTATGCAATATCAACTATATAAATAGAAGTTATGAAACTAACTAAGTCAATGCAAAACATGAAAATTTCAAATTGAATTTTTGACGGTTTTTTTCCATGGAATGTTTTGGCATTTGGTTAAACATATAACTATGTTAAACTCTACATTTTCTAAAACATTTTAAGTTGTAAGCTGTTGTTGATTCAGAAATACACGCCTCCGCTCGCAATACTTTGAACTGCATTATCTCTAAAACGACAATAGATATCTCAAATCTGTTAAATGATAAATGATCTACAGTTGAAGGACAACATTATAGAAAAAGAATTGGGACATTTTCAAAGTTCACCAAGGTCACAATTAATCATCAAATATATGATGCAATACCAAACTTAAGAACCAGAAGTCGTAGAGACATGGGACTAGCAACATTCAACTCAGGACCACTTGACCTTTCAACTATCACAAGGTCAAGGTCATAGTACAAAAATGTATACTGTGAAGGTCAAGGTGAAATTTCATCATGACCTGACATTGACCTCAAACTGAAGGTCTTGTATTACTGATCATCTTTGCAGTTTATAGTAGGTTGATATATGTTACCTTTAAAAAGATATCTTAAAAAAACAACGAGGGGGGCCATGTTGAAAAAAATCAATATAAGGGGGATAACTTCTCAAGGGGATGATGAAATCCTACAAAAGTTCATCTGGTACAACTTCATGATGATGTCTATCGATGGTTCAAATTTGGTATTGATAACTGCAATAGAAGCGGTAAGAGGGCTTGCCAAAAAAATGCTGGAAGAAAAAAAAAAAAAAGAAAAAAAACATTAGAAAAACAATAAGGTCTTTCCTCACGTAGGGGAAAGACCTTAATAACACAGTGAAAATTCCGTACAGCAAAGTGATAAGAAAACCCAACCTGTATTAGATACTTCCAAAGTGTTATCAAAACTATATACAATGAGAAGATATACATGTATTGATGAACGCATAAGATGCAAGGGTCCAGGTCCTTAAAATACAACACACGTCGTATGATCTTTAAATACTAGTATACTGAGTATGTTCTTTCCCTTGTGGGGACTCAATGGCCAAGTGATCTTATTAGTTCTACTACTGTAACCACTAGTCAGTCAACACTGAGGTTGTCAGTTTGATCCCGTTCGTGCGATTGCACTCGACTCAAATCGTTATTGATAGGAATTGTCAGTTTCTCTAACGAGTACTCCGGCTTCTTTCACCAAAAAAAAAACTGCCTACCACGAAACAGCCCAAAAAATGCGATAAAACCTGTCGTTTAATTACACAAAAAATATTCCTTTCCCGTATTACTATTAATGGATAAAATATTTGCATGTTGGCTAATGAACGCATAGCATAACTGGGTCATCATATCAAGGGCTCTGCTCATTAGATTGTCGATTGATCTGGACTAATTTCTCCCATTTGCTTCATTTGCAAATCTGCAATCAGATTACTTCCATTTTTATGATGAGTCATGCGGGAAAATTTGTGATTAATTACAACATATAAAAGTTGCTACCTTTAGTACTTTTTGTGACATTTTGTTTCGTTACGTTATTCTCAACTAAATGAAACGAATTAGCTCGCCCCTACAACGTACAGGGGTTTACATTCGGTTTTATGAAAGAAAACGTATTTCCAATTTTATTATTTGCTTTATTTTTGCTAGTGAGTATGTTTGCTTCTTTTAAGTATATCTTCTCTTAGTGTGTTGATTAAGCATAAAGTAGTATAACAAATTTGGACTGACTAATAATTACGAAACAATAATAATAAAAGGATCAGGAGAATTGACTGCCAAAGTTATTGATTTATCAAATCTCATTATGGCTACACTTTGAAACCAAATTCAATGCTTATCATTCACTTAATTTATGAAAATGCATATGCTAATATTCAAAACACGCATGCTACGAATTTTAGTCCGTATGCCATTTGTCTTTAACTAACATGTTTTAGGGAAAACAAACTTGATGAGATACTCCGTTTCACTAATAATCACGCAGTTTTCTTCCAGATTTTAAAGAAATTGGTATGTTTTATGCCAATTTGGACATTAGGAATTCCTAAAAATTGACCTAAATACCCCATATAAAGCATTTAAAGTTCACGAAATTCCCGACACTATTGTTGATTACCTGAATGTTATTTCTTTATAGATAGATAAAATTTTACCTATAATAAACGATTGTTTTTTTTATATGTTAACGATTTTACAGTTTAACATTAAAAGGCTTAAGACGATTCAATTTTTGTAACGAGAAAACATTGATATAATACAAACATATCAGTGTAGCTTTCACGTCATTCGTTGAACACAACTGCCATGTAAATGAGAGCTGTTCTTGCTGTACTCCTAATTTGATGATAACTGTCAAGAGCGATTCAACTGCAGTTAATCGTGTACGCTACGGAAGTCCTTAGATAAAATTTTGAAAATCTATAAATTAAAATTGATGCTACAAGATCGAAGGGTATCTGTTAAGGAACGAAGTTAACTAAACATATTGATAGGTTGTTGAACTCCTTATAAAGATATTTAATGTTTAAAAGATGACAGGAAAATGCTTACTCGGACGTTTACCATACATTCGTATATTTAGATTGGTATTATTTTGGGCTCAAATCGAAAGAATTGAAAACTAGAATATGTATAATATTTGGTAGTTGATGAAGTTAACTCTGGAAAAGAGCTTCGGTTGCAATTTGTTTTTTTAATGAAATTGTGAATTTCATTATAACATTCAGAACTCAATGTAACTATAATAAGAAATAATGTGTCCCTTGAAAAGAAGTATTTAAATACTTATGCATTATGTTCATCACATCAATTACTGATTTATTATTTCACAACTCGAGAAAGTTGATTTTTTTTCTTCACCAAAACTGGACAATAAATCAATACGTGCAACTGAATGTCTTTAAACTAAATGACCGTCATTAAATGTTGTTTTGACTTTATAAAAATGTACAAATACTAATCTGTTTGTGTAATTAAAAGACCAAATTGAGAAATATTCGTATCTTCCTGAAATGAATGAAGCTTTCTAGTCATTGATAAAGTCATCATAGATAACAGGATTACGATTTAAACCTTTCAATCTAGAAATATCGTCTCAATTATTTGAAATAACTTCGAAATGACTAATATACAACCAACATGTACTGTGTTACTTAAACGGAAAGCATTTCAGTGCAAATTTGAATTAAAAAAGTGCAATATTAGCATATTTGCTTTGTTTGTACATTACTGTACGTTGACGTATAATAAAATGGAAAACAGAAAGCGTGTTTGTATCTGAAAAAATTAATAACTCAGGATAAAACCAGTTTAACATAAACGAATTTTCATAAGGCTTCGGTTTGAAATGTTGTATTTAGTATGTTGATGTCTGGGTTTGAAGTGCCCCATGTGAGCTGATGCCATCACTCGTCGTCTCTCGTCGTTGTCTTTCGTCATAAACTATTTTAAAAAATAATTCTTCTCTGAAACTACTTGGTCAAATACCTTCAAATTTTAAAAATGTTCCTTGGAGTATCTAAGGTGTTTACAAGTTATATCCGATCTTTCATCCATCGACCAACATGGTTGCCAAGGCTAAAAATAGAACATCTGGGTCAAATGCAGTTTGTGGCTAAATCTAAAAAACGACAGCCTTTAGAACGAATATGACAGTGATAAAATTGTTCAATTGGTCAAAATCTATGAGCCCTGAAATTATCGGACGAATGAAACAACCCATTTTTTGGTTGCTGCCACTGAATATTTATTATTGTAAGGAAAATTTGCATTATGTTGTTATTATCTTGGATATTATGAAGATAAAAATAAACTGTAAACAGCAAAAAATGTTCTGCAAAATAAGATCTACGAACAAGTTCCATGACCAAAATTGTCAATTGACCCCTTAATGAGTTATTGTCCTTTAAGGACAATTTTACACAAATTGTTTTTAATTTGAAAATTCTTCTGAAATGAATTTAGTATACATTTTGTAGTATATTTCCTTGTAAGTCAATAAACACAGACACTATGACTAAAATGGAACATACGGGTAAAATGCATTTTTTTGGCTTTTGAATAAAATTGGACAGATACAATGAACATTTAAATGGGATTTTAAACCTTCATTATATATACAATGATCGAAATAATATGCATATATTTTCAAGAAAAAACAATTTTGTATCCGCTACATTATTGCCAAATATCACTCTGTTTTAATCTTTTTAACATCAGTTAACTCCTTTCTTCTAATAGAAGTACATAACACTACAGAGAGATAAATCTGTAAAAAGTAAAAACACAAAAATACTGAACTCCGAGGAAAATTCAAAAAGGAAAGTCAAAATCAAAAGGCAAAATCAAAAGTCCAAACACATCAAACGAATGGATAACAACTGTCTGTAAAAGTCAGCTGAATATTTTAATAACGTCCCATTGTGTAGGAAATATTAAACTTCCCAATGATACAAATAAGAATTTGCCAAATAGCTTTATATAAAGGCGAAATTAATATACCGAAGTTCGAACGTCATAAATTGATTGAGAGAAAACAAATCCGGTTTAAATAAAAACTGTCAGCGGAAAACAAATGAACAACAGTGCCGGAACCCTTAAGTTTAATAAATGCCGCTAACATATATAGAAACTAACTATTTGATAACAACTGTCATGACTTGGTACAGAATATCTTAAAAATAATGGTGAGTTGAACCTGGTTAAATGGCTAGCTAGCTACTGCTTGTTAACAATGTTAAAACATATCGCTGAAATGTCAACACTACGTGATAGATGTACAGCGCAAACACACGCAGGATCTTTCATCACAGAGAAACGCACTTACAAATAATATAACAGTCGACACAATAATATTAATATAATGGTCGAAACTACTTGCAAACTGCAGAAAAAACAACGAACATACTCCATTGACGACAAACACCACACGTTATAAAGTAATAAACAGTGATGCGCTTACGTAACTTACATGCAATCTCGGACTTAATACAATTATTTTCACAAATCCAGATATCGTCTAGAGAATTTTCATGAAAATGTCGTTATATAAAAGCAATTCTATAAGTATTTGGACTACAAACGAAAAGACATATCAGATCATTCAACCGAACCCATAAAAGAAACAACAAGAATAAATACACGAACGTTGGAAGTACAAAGTACCGAGACAATATGACTAAAATGGTATTGAAAGACAAATTCATAATTATTCGGATAACGAGCGAACAGACAAATCACATTATTTAACCGAAACTATTACAGAAACATAAAAATAAATACACGAATGTTGGAACAAAGGATATTCATGACCATGCTGTTCAGGAAGGTCAATTTCAGAATTATATATAGTTTTATGAAAAAAATGTGTGTTTTAAGTTTTTAATATTTTTATATATTTGTCAAAGAATCATAGTAAATATTTTGTAAATATTTAATAGAGCAAAAACGAGCCGAATTAATTTTAATCAATACTTTATTGCCCATGCATTAGTTACGTCTGTTGTGTACTTTAGATGTAGATATAAGAAGATATTTATAATTCAAGTCACAATTTTTAAAAATAAACCATAGTAAGTCAAAGTACGGTCTTCAACATGGACCCTTGTCTCCCACAGAACAACAAGCTGTAAAGAACCCAAAAAACTACTAGACGTGTTACTCAATGCACAAGAGAAAACCAAGTGTCTAATATATATATGCACTAATTTATGATATTGTATTTGAAAATCACTTAAGGAATGTAAGAATGTACTCGAATAGCCTTTTATTTTAAATTTGTGTTTTTTTTAATTTAGTATATATAATGTGTAGGTGTTCTGCAATGTTCAAATTTAAGACCGGAGTTTTGAAACGGCAAGTTTTAAATTCACATTTTTTTTTGGTTCGGAATAGCCACATTGAATTTTTCTTAGATTTCTTGTTGATTTTTTAGATAATATCATAACAGTATGTCAGAATTTTCCTGATACGTCTGTTGATACAGTAAACAACAACATGCATTGTAAATTCTCACGCAAATAAATATTTGTATTCTGTACTTGTGAATGACCAATAAAACAATACTAGAAATTTATTAAAAAATTGTTATGAAATTGTCCGCAAATTTACATACCAATTTATGTTTCAGTCAATGCTTTTGATCTTGATATTTGATTAGGAATTTTCCATTTTAAATTTTCCTCGGAGTTCAGTATTTTTGTGATTCTTCTTTTTTCAGTGGAAAACGTATTTAGAATCAATGCATTTTGAGATATCATAAAATATTGTAGTTTCAGTTGTAGTTGGTTTTTCTTTGCTTGTTTTTGTTTTTGTTCTGAAGATGATTTACATCAACTAGTGATATAACCATGAAAATGAGAGCCGTGGTGTAGTGGTTAGTGCATCGGACTACTAACACAAAGGTTCCTGGTTCGATTCCCGTTTGGGATGAAAATTTCAGGAACCCAATTTTCGGCTCTCCCTTGACACCATTTGCAAGTATGGTCTTGAGGAAACGATGATAGTCCGTCGGACGGGGACGATAAATGGCTGGCCCGTGTTAAGAGAGAGCCACATCTCTTGCACATTAAAGACACCCTTGTAGATTTCGAAAAAGAGTAGGCTAATGCCGCTACAAGGCAGCACTCGCACCCGCAAAGTGGAAAGGGATTAATATAAGTTGCAAAACTTGTTTCCCAATCCACTATACATAAATATGTTTAAATTAAACCATGAAAAATGTTGCATCTAAATAATCATTTATCTGTTTGCTGTTAAACAGGTAAGTAGTAAGATCAATTATCAAAGCCTATGGATATGTATTCCTAAATTGATATTTCGTCATAGACGACCTTCAATTATGACGTGGAGTCCGGAAAAATGGTGTGCAGTATGATAATAGCACTAATGTTTATATCAAACGACAATAGCAGTATGTTCTTATTTGAGCATTATAAAAAAATGAAAACATGTCTGCACATTAACAAGTCATAACAACATTATCGCGTGAATATTGATCAAGTAAATTGCAAAATTGATGACTTAGAATACAGTTTACCGAAATCCATAAACATCAAATCGAATACTCTGTGTTTGTTAACAGTAGTTACACTTCACAGGTGCTATCATTTCAATAGAAACTAGTATCCCTGTCGGAAAACCTGAGTTCAAATCAGTTTTTATGTTCGTGCTACTTAATGTTTAGTTCCCTGCAGGGACTGTAATCTTTTGCTTTGTCAATTTTTTTAACCATACATTTGTACATGTAGGATTTTTCATCTTTTTAATTTATGATTCATGTATCTTTTTTCATTTATGATTCGTGTACCTTTTTTAATATTTTATGATATGAAACTTATACTATATATACGCCGATGTAAACTGTATATTCATTTGAAAAGCTGGTATGAGATAAGAAAGCAACAACACATTTGTTTAGTGTGTCTTTTGTGTAAGGTGCACAATTGCGTTCATACAACATGTACTACAGTTACCATCACATTATACACTTAAATGTCTCGAGATAATTCAATTATACAAAAGTTGGTACAAGGACAATATTCTGGTTTTACTAACACTTCTGTCTTTTTATGTAGATAACGAATTCCTCGCAGTACATTTTCGATGTTGTCGTCTGCTGCTGTTATGAATCTTTCTTGTCCAAGAGACAGTATTGTGAAAGCTCATCTAGACTGCAATGATTGTAGCAACATTCACATACTATTCCTTGGTACGAACTTCCATAATCATAAAATCTTTTACTCTTTCCAAGATATGATAGTGCATTTCTTTTACCCAGGATTTGTCCTTGTAGTGGTGAAAACCTTGGGAAAATATCTACAAAATAGAAAATAAGCGCATTACAACGTAGAATGAATTTGATGTGTAAATTTTATTAGTATGATCTGAATATTGTCTCGTTTTAATGATGCACGTTATTATGCTCTGTAGAATTTAAATTAAAGAAATTGCAAGCATAAAACTTTCTAATATCCTTTACTTAATCCATTTTTTTTTATTATTTTGTGCTTTAAGTTGATTACATCCAAGGTGTCTTGATTATATCTCTTTATCACAATTACTTTTCTGCGACATCATATTTCAATAAGTTTCACTAAATAAAATATTGAGAAGGTAATAGGAGACTGTTTCAAAGACACGACGACACGACCAAAGAGAAAAAACGACGAAAACGTGAGAAATGTGTACTAGTTCAGTGAAAAAAAGTCACGCTTAATTTTGAAACATATGAATAAACTATAATTAAACATTAACATAAACATTAAATGAAAAACTAACGAAGGCTCGCGGCTCCCGGCAGACGCACAAATGCGGCGTGGTTTAACATGTTTTGTGATATTTTAACACGTTTGAAGGGATAAACGAAGCACACTTACATGTTATCTGGTTTTTGTTTTGAATTAACACGAATAATTTGTATAATTCAGAAATGTAACGTTAACGATAGTTCGATCTGCATAGTCATCAGAGCAAATAAAGTTCAGAATGGAAATAGGGAATGGGTCAAAGAGACATCAACCTGACCAAAGAGCAGAAAAGAGTGGAAAGCTACATAAAGTATATTCGGATTTAGTTTAAATAAGGTATAAGGTAAATAAAAAGTATAGAGAAGTGTCACACAACTGATACAGGTAAAACTTTGTAAGCATTTTTCCAAAAGCCCTTAAAACCCTGGTACAGTCCAATACTTTTATAAGATGATAGTTCCGATTAAAAATTAATAACAATTTGAGACATAGTAGTATCGGTTTTTCAAATATTTATTGTTTGTCCCGTTGAAAACAAAATTAATACAAACTCTGTTAGAGCCAAAAAACGGTTCAGTAATGTAAATACTAATAAAGTTTTGTTTTGCAAATTACGTGAAAAGAGCACAATATTTCGTATCTACATACTTTGATGCATACAACATATTTCCAGTTACTGGTTATAACAATATCATACAGTCACATGATAACTCTTCTTCAAAGTCTATAAGCATATTCATATATGTTCTCTAAAGGGAATCGTTAAGACTCGGTTATTTTTTTGTAAACTGCAGAAATTAAATGGCAATTACTGTTGTACTTATTTTAAATTCGTTTAAATTTTCAAGACTGATTTTTTTAACGATGCAGCTATATAGCATTAAAATATCTTTCTTTTTTACATTTTATTTTCTTTAGTTGGACATTGATGAACATGCTCTCATCTTTAATTTGCCAGTGTTGTTAGCTGAAGTGAATTAAAACAAAACACTTCTACCTATCTTAAAAAATTGTTTTTTTGTGCAGCAGTGCACAATTTGGGTGAATATACACTGGCTTAGTTAGTGTTATATAATTTAATTTTGAATATATCATGTGTTCTGATTGCCTGACCTAATAGACATAATTTTGTCATGTGACTGTGATTTCACCAACATTTTTTTTTATGATTAACTCCTTACAAATCGAATTAACAATACAATTATTAGGATAGACTGTAATATATTGTCTGTCTATTCGAAATTATCTTTAAATTTAGTGCACACTTTAAAATAACAATTTATATGGATTATTCAGTGTGCGCCTTCTTTTTTGTTATTCTTTCAAAAACAGAAAAAAATATTGAAGGTATTCGTCAAATAATGTGTATAAGTAAATTAAAAGCTTCAAAATATTTCTAAATTTTCAGCATAAATATTAGAAAGACTGAATTACAAATTCTAAAGCTTGATATTCAAAAGTTTTCACAAATTTATCAACAGCTTCAAAACATCCCACATTTAGTTTTAGAACAGTTGATAAAAATACGACTTATCTGTAATATTTTCTTAAAAATTATTCAGTTACATTGCCCCACTTTATTTCATTTACCATGTTGACCTTAGTTTGCACCCTTTACCTTTCAGATTTTGTTAAATAAAGCATAGACAATACAAAATGACAAAATCATTTTTCGACCAGACGCCTACACAATTGGACATTAATTCATATGATTACAGTTGTCAACTTTCTTTCTGTTTAGAAAATTACTTGTCGTTCAATAACCTCAAAAGTGAATATTTTCTTATAGTTTATTACATTGTTTCCTACTTAATGTAAACGGTCCCTAAACGTTACCAGTTATTTTTATAGACTAATGTTCTAACTTATCGTCATTAAGAATAGAAATGTCGTTATTCCTGCTAATATATGAATATGGGGAAACACCATCCATTTATTACAAGGTACACGAGAACTTAAAATGGCTAGATTAAGTATTTGATCAGAAATGAATATGATTAAGGTTTACACAAATAGCCACATTTAAAGCGTTACTGAGATTGAAAGTATAAAACAACAATTTACACATAATTAAAGATGTTTTATTCATAACGTTTTAACCAGTGCAATATGACGTATGAAGTAGGCCAGATGTGTATCGCTTCCTTAAAATATTTGTTCATGTTAACCACAAACAAAAGTTTAAGAACTAAGTCGAATATATTTATATTATTAAATGTAGTTACATAATGTGATAGTAACCTCATACAATATATTGGAATGGAAATTCCATATGGAGTGAGAACGAAGCTCTAATGTCCATGTGGAATTTATTGACCCCACATATATCGTATAAGGTCACTATTAACACACTTTTAAACGAATATATCTTACCGACTATCTTAGCATGTTGTATTTAGACTAGTGTCCTATCAAAGTGATCAAGTCTTCTATACCATTAGTATTAAGAACCTATTTTCCTTGGTCTATACAAAAACAAATAACAATAACAGTCTGTAAACTTTAAATGTGTTTTAAGAATTAATTTCAATTGTGTATTGTCCATTTCTTCGTCTGCTGAAACCTTTCATAGGTTCCTTCAACGCCGAGTTATTTTAATTAAGGGACGTTATACCACTCCTCATCGTGTATTTAAATAAGCCCCGCCTACTAACCCACTAACCTAATATGGAATATAAGCGGTCTTTACGCAGTTGCTTTAACAAATCATTTTCCTAAAATAACTTACATGATTCCTACAAAGTTATTAAAGTTTTGTTCTATTAAAATTCTTTAAAAAAGTATCTTCATTAGCATAAATGTATTATTGTATTAAGCGTACCAGTTTCATGCAGGTTCTCGAAAAATGATCGAATTTCAAAAGTCGTCATTTACACCGATCAACCTCGGGTAACTCAATAAAATATGCTGCGTGGGAGTATGATTGAAACAGCATACACATAGTTGCGAAAATACACATTATAAAGATTCTTGCAATAAAAACCATTCTTATTTGTCAATGATAGGTTGTCTACTATGCAATATCTATTGACAAGATTTGGTAACTTTGTAAACAATTAGTTCAATAATAACTGTAAACCTCATTAGTTGAATTACTCTTTGAACACACAGGAAAATGGATTAGGAAAAACAATTAGTTGTCCTGACTTTATTTTGAAATCCTTTTCTAAGTCATGCTCTAAATATTGCACGTGTTATAAGTGAAGTTAGAACTGAACACAGCTGCTCAAATACTTGAAAGAATTGTCATATCATTTTTCGAATATAATTTTCTCTAAGTATGTAAGTGTTTTAGCATAAAACTTGTGACTCAGATTGATAGTTGTCACATACGAGTTATTGCGACATATTCTTATTTCTATTAACTGCAATTACGATTATACACAAGGGACGTTAATGTGGATGTGCGGTCTGATACATTCATCAATGTTCATGCACATATATATAGATGTTAAAAATATGCAACACAAGACAAGATAACGGAAAAAAATTCAGAAAACTATAAATTCGTTTTATCCCTCACTAGTTAACAAATTTTGAAATAACACGGTCTATTATATCTGAACATCAATTGAAATGAAAAACAAATAAATTATTAAGTCATTTTCAGTGTAACAGTTGATGTTTTTATGTATGCACTTCGGTATATAAACATGATAAAGAACTGGTCAGTCAATTTGTGAAAGTTAATTAATATGAGACAGGAATTAGCTGTGAAAGGGGACGAAGTCTGTATGATTTATTTTTTTATTTCATTTAAACTTATTTTAACTTTAACATCTTTTAATTCGAAATAGAAATACCGCAACTTTTCCGATTTCAGTTCTGTTATTAGAGATTTTAGTAGTGACTTTATTCAAGTTATGACGTCATATTCAATGAAAACAAAGAAACTATCATCAGGTAACGTTTTTTTATATCAAGAATTAATTAAAAATACAATTGGTGTTGCGTTCCTTCCTATATTTTACTAGACTGATGAATATATATATTGTACGCAAAGTCTCATGCAAATGCGACCAGACACAGGAAGTAGGTTTCTGCGCAAATACGGGAAAATAAAAAAGTTTGAAAATAAAAAATAATAACGATTTTGAGGTCATTAGTAAAATAATATTTTTGCGGAAAATAAAAAAAAAATCAAATATTTTTTTAAATTTTCAACCGTAATAGGAGACTTAGTCCCCTAAATATCTGATAAGTCAGTGTTCAGTTGATATATACTTGTTCATATTTACAACTTATTGAATTGTCTTAAACGTACTTAATCAGCTTCCATCACATTTTGTGAAGGTATTTAAGTGAATTGGAAGTATTATATTCTTCTGTAAATTGACTATTACATATATATTGTTCGTAATTTCAGATGATATTCAGATCAAATTGACAGTTTTAGACTAAATTTCATTTAGTTTTGTAGCCTTTGTCCGATTACACTAATCATCTGACTTTTTTATCCGTCTTATTCAGATCTAAAATATACTTGTCACATACCAGCTAAGTAAGCTGTTAAATAAACAGATTTGAATTATATTAGAGAATATTGATGGAATTATTTAAATATCTAATGAGGAATTATAAAATTTGTCTTCCGGTATAAAAAGCACAATTGATGTCTATGCCATGGTGAACATGACATTGAATTTTAAAACAATCCTTTTAGTTATCACTTGCATCATATTATTTTTACAATGTTCTTTTCCTGTTAGATTCTTGTTTTGTTAAGATATACCCAATATAATAAAAAAAAATGTGAAGTTTTTCAACTGTGTCCCCATATATATGAACTGTTATTAAGTATATCACAAAGATTGGCGTATAACGACGGATACATATTAAAATTAACCGGTTGATTGACAGAATAAAAAATCAATCTCTATGCAAAGTTTATCTAAAGTGTTGAACGGATAAAATGTATTGATGTATTGTTTTTTTTTTTTATTGTAGATAGTTTTTCAATTCTTGTGCTTATTTTCATTATACTATTGAATTATTGAGTCCTTTTACCAGTATTAACCAACACTTGCTATTTCTCACAAAAAAAACAAACGTAGAGAAAATTGAATGCCAGGATTTTCATAGTATTTCAAATTATAATAAGAAAAATGACAGCATCCCATTAAATGATAAGCACATCCTACATTTAGATACTATAAAGAGTTTTAATAAAACTACAATCCTTTACAAAATGTTACTCCTTAATGGGTATCTCAACAGCTGTACAAACAAATGTAGATTAAGATCTCAAATGTCAACCACTTGTCATTGATGCTAATGTCGTGAAACGGTATCTGGAACAGCCTTTAATTGCTCTTTTAATTAACAAATAAAAGATTAAACATATGCAATGCTTGTGATGGCCTTGTTCAAACAGGTTTATTGAGAAGTTTAGATTTTCAAAGCTTGTTAAATAATTTGATATAGGTTATTTAGGCGTAATGTTTTTATTTTTAGAAAATTTAATTAATTGGATGGATGGATTGGCCTACATTATTTAAAGAAAACTAATGTACTTAAAGATAAATTGATTGAATAAAGTTTTATTGCAGATGTACTACAAGATAGGTTGCAATGTGCCGTTTTATAATCTTAAGAACTATTTGTATTTTCATTGTAAGTAACCGGAAATGAAATCACCATACATCGCTTTTGGCCAATCACAACATTTATTTGTACGTCTTTATAAATCATATCTAAAAAGATATAAGATTCTGAAACGGTGAATTATTTCAATTAAAACACTGCTAAAATTTATTCATTATTTTTTCAATTTTCTTTATGTAGTAATTTTGTCTTACTCTGTAGGGTATGAATAAATACACATTGCTGTGCTTATTACATGTTTAGGGTAATGTAAACTAAACACGTGTCTTCAGATATCCCTTCCCTTGAATTGAGAAAAAAATAAGAATTGTGTCAGTGATATTGACTTGACCAAAGAGCAGAAAACTATCCAAGGTCATCATTTTGGTCATCCACACAGCAAGATAATACGCACTCGGAAGCAGTCCGAGTCAAATGTTCGATAAGGTAACAGAAGAATGACAACGATGTAGATAAATCAACAAAGGACGACTAGCAGTCACTTACATGCCAGCTCCAGATCTCAAGTCAAATGATTCAAAGAGTATGCCTTATTGATGTCGTTTGAGTGAAAATCAAGCACAACCCATCCATAAAATATTTGAAAGGGAACGTAACCCGTACCATGCCAATAACTGATTTTAGCACCACTTGAAGATTATTATTGTTTAAAGGGAGCAGACAATTATTGTTTTCAAATGTTTTTAAATCGCTCTTAGTTTTATGGAAAAATAACAAGCTAACTATATGTCATTCCTACAAGCATAATAGCCAAACAAATAAAATGATCCGTCTAGCGACAGGTCAACTTATTTGCATATCGATTATCATTTCTTTGTTCAGATTAGTAACAACTAAAATATTTTGATAAGGGACAATTTACAGATTAACATATTGTACCGACACTTGTCTGTTGTTGACGTCAGCGTTAAATTCTCATTTAGAAGTCTACTTTAATATATCATTTTCTTAATGTTGTCCTTGGGTTACAGTCTTATTGAAGATTATTTCAAACTCCCTTATCAATATACGCAAACGTCCCGTCGAAAGTCTATATAGTTCTCTTCTGCCAATATGCGTCATCCACCATGAACAACTGACTGCCACAGTAACGTCAAAAGTTCTGACAGTTGTGCTAAACACGCACAATCAACCAACCACTCATTTATGTACCAAAAAAGTGATGTAAATTAAATATTTCATTGACATGAAAAAGAAAAGAAATAAGTGGTAAATATCATTAAGAAAACAACCCAACACTACAGAAAATTAATTTTGTTTAATTGGTTAATTATGTCGTCATCCGCATACAGTATCTAGCAGTTAATGGACCTGCATGTGACGTCATCAGGGTAAACAATATGGTTCTACCTGCCATCATTGTTATTATATATTTTCATTGGCTTTTCATAAACTTCATTCCAATACGAGAATTCAAAATGAATAAAATAATTTCAAAACTAGATTAAACTTGATAAAAGATAAATAATTTGTTTTCCTAACATTATCATCAATGCAAACCACGCAGAAACCAGTGTGGGAGAGATTTGAAATTTACCTAATGAGTATGATAGTTATACAACGAAAGATGATATACGGTAATTGAATATTTGCCACGGTAATCAAATCAGATTAATGAAATTATAAACACTTATCATAAAAACCAGTATGTATTTCCTTAAAGTTTACTTCCTACCCACAATCAGGACGTAACAGACATTAAGCTATAAATAGAATGCGCCAGACTAGTTAATATCAATTTATGATTTGTAGGCATTAATTTACAGAAAGGAAATACAGACCCAATTTCTTTAGACATTTGAGCCATTAATCTGATTTCCAAGCACCAACACAAAAAGACTTACAAAAGCATGTAGTCAGATGTGTGGCCTCACAAGGAAAGATGACCAAAAGATTTAGTTTGAAGCAAATACAAAAGTTCGAATATAAATGGTTTGGTAATGATACCAAAAGAAAGGGAAAGCATCTTCCATTTTCCTTGCAATAACCATTTGTGTGATACTTTCATGGTCAAATATAACGTTAGCGGTTCATCTCATTTATAGACACGAAGTAAGATGGGAAACATGGCTTGCAATGATTATACACATATAAGACAGTAACTATTGGCCAAATGAGTAAAACTATATATATATAAAAACAAAAACTTAAAATATCAGATCAGTTGAGCTTTTATATTGTTCGAACTATTTGCTCTCATACATGTCTGTCTGAATTATACCTGAACCCATGGTCTTTGAAATGACCTAGATAATCACTTTCATTGACCAAGATAATATAATGCATGAACAAGTTTAAGTTTAAGAAAATATGTACACTGCTCAAAATAAGGGGAGTGGTAAATCTGGTATTGCTTATATTTTAATGTAATATAAGCCAAGTTTGAATGGGATAACTATTTTATATCTCAGCTAGCTCTTCTAGATTAGATAAATAGCCATTTAAACTTCTTTCCTTAGCTGTTGATCGTTTTTATATAATCAACGTTCGGTTTGTGGATTATTTCACCAATACAAAACAAAGGAAAACATTCAAAACAAGGAAACGCAAACTAGGGATCAGATCACCCTTGGTAAAACGAAGGAACCAAGATGTAGTTTTATGTACGAAGTACGGTTTAAAAGTCCGCTTACATTTAATTGTCCATGGAATATATAGTGTTTTGGTTGTTTTTATCGGTTATCGGTTTACCGCTCCTTTGGTCTCTAGGTAGCGTGTTTGACTCCAATATAGGAGATCAGGAATCGAAAACCGGTCGAGTTGAACCAAAAATTCAAAAACGGTTATTTTCTGCTTTATTTGCTAAGAAGGCAGCATTAAATTTGCCGGTTAGTGATCAGAATAAGGTGCCCGGGTAGATTGAAATATCTTGCGAACTTCTAAGTCAGTAATTAAAACCCGGATTAATATTCGTAATTGATTAATATGCTCTAGTTATGTGTATTGATTTGATTTGGCGCTGAATATTTAATGAGCATTCATCACAATCGTCATCGCTGGTTTTCTGTTTGTTTGGGATTTATTTCTAAATTTTTATTGTTTGGGTTTTTTTCTGTGGTATTTTAGGGTAGTTTTATGATAATTCTTTTATCGCTGTTTGCATACCAGTACTTAGCCAAGTCATGAAAATAATAAAATTGATTGTACTCTGTAATAACATTAACAGTACCAATTTTCCTGCATCAGATGCGCATTTAGACAATACATGTCTCTTCAGTGATGCTCGTAGCCAAAATATTTGAAATCCAAATTTTATATAAAAGATAAAGAGCTATAATCCAAAAGGTCCAAAAAGTATAGTCAAATCCGTAAAAGGAATCAGAACTTTGCATGAGGGAGATATACATTTCTTAATTTTTAATAATTTCTAGCAATTTGTAACAGCAAATTTTTATAACTCTTGTTTTTCACATAGCTTAGATTATTGGTTTTCCCGTATGAATGTTTTTACACCAGTCATTTTTGGGGCCCTTATTAGCTTACTTTTCAGTGAGAGCCAAGGCTCCGTGTTGAAGACCGTACTTTGACCGATAATGATTTAATTTTACAAACTGTGAATTGGATGGAGAGTTGTCCCATTGGCACTCTTACCATATCTTCTGATATCTTAGCAGTGCAGAATAAGATAAAATAAACATAAAGAATAGAGAATAATTGAATGCTGAAGATTAGAGATGTTAAATAAATGTTATAGAACAAGCATATGAATACCCTTATCAAGGCTCACATATAACTAAGTGCAATTGGAAATTGTTGAGTTGACTTCATGTATATTATAATGAGATGGGGGAGAGGGAACAAAAACAAAAAAAAGGAAAAACACATTCAAACATTCAATAAAAAAAATGAGAAAAAATAGATTACATTAAAAATAATCAGATAGTATTTTTTTTAATTTCAAATTACTTGACACTCATGATCAATTCATATCATTAGTATCTGAATTGTTATTATTACCGTTGCAGATATATACTGAAATGTACCTTCTTTAAATAAGTATCTCAAAGTAACTTTATTTACTCTTGTTTTTATCGATTGTTACACAAGAAGGATAAATAAAATAGATAGAAAATGTGCATAATTTCTGCAAATAGACGTTCCTTTAAGTACTTACCTTCATTAGAATTTTTATGGTCAACTGAGCGCTTTTTAGGTAGACTAAACTTTCCTTCACACACAAGAGTAACGACAAGCGATAATTCGTCTCCACAAATTCCATCTTTATGACCGCCATACCGTTCTGTCTGTGACATACAATACTTTTCAAAACCAGCAAGTACAGGCCAAATGAAAGCATATATCACAAAAACAAAAACAAGAAGCCAAACTGCATATCTGGGCATTTTACCTAAAATTAGAGAGAGAAAATCATCTGAGAATTAATTTGGGAAGGATAATACGGGGTGATTACAAGGGATAGAAGTTGACAGCTGAGTCTTACTAATTCATACAGTATGAGATTTGCATAATGATTAGAACAATCTGATTAAGTTACTGTAACTGACCGTACGTGATGTTTGTAATATATACGGATCATATTTTTGATTCGAGCGTCACCGATGAGTCTTTAGTCTTTAGCGCGTCTGGTAAATATAAAATTTTAATCTTGGTATCTATGATAAGTTAATTCTATTTCAAATACTGAAAAGTTATTTTTCTTAATTAAAGTTACGTTTTGTAACCGTATATATATATATATGTCTTACATGCCTAATTTCAAATATTCCTTTTATTATTATAATTTAAGTAAAAAACAAAATCCTGGTTTAACATTTCGTAAAGTATGTACCGGCTCATCGGGTGTCAATTGTGTATATAATTCCCGATCCTTTATTTTCGGTAATCAGCAGGCTCATGATGTTATAATGGTTACATTTTCATCGGTTTTCTTCAAATGACATATATTTAAGACCTCATCGTTGGTACATACTTGCTGCTAATTTTGGAATCCCGAAAAGTTCGTTATCAAAATGTTTATATTGTGTATTAAATGAGATTTTATTTTCATTCATAAATTTGAGAATGGATGTTTGTATTTGCATAGAGATACCAGTCTTGATACAATGTAACAAAACTAATAGATGTGATTGGATATTTTGAAATTTCCAACGTAAAGTCTGATATCTTTTTGTTGTTTTTCTACAATAATGTCTTCTTTGTTTTCTACAGTAATTGGTTTTAGTTGTTAACTGTGTTGTTATTTGTTTGAAATTGGTAAACGTAATGTTTCAAAAAATATGGGTATATAAAACCAAGTCCAAAGACAGGAGTCTAAAACTACATATGACGTGTTTTGCTGTATATCATATCTGTTTTTCGTTAATTGTTATATTTGTCGTCAGTGGAGAATTGTTTCATTGGCAATCATACCACATGTTCTAATTTTTTTATTAGCTAATTTACAAAAAAAATTATCATTCAAAATAAGAAATGTCCACTTTAAGAAGTAAAGCAAGATGACTCGACACATAATTGATTTATTGATTTGTTTCAGTTAATTCTCCGATGTATCCAATATGTAGTTTAACCAAAGTCTGAAGGCATTGATCATGTTAAATGACGCCTTTGATCTCTTATATTAAGTTAAATCTCCATTAAATTAACAAACACCGATTATTTTATGGAATATTAGCTACTTTATCTCGAGCTTAATGTATACCCTACAAAAGGTCAAGAATGGCATTGTCATTATGATTGGCTAATCTCTTCCGTTGATCAACCGACAGATTGTAACTCATTTCTCGTATTAGCTTCCAGTAAAGGTCATGGAATAATTTATGAGTGTCAAGAACAACTCGTTAGGTCACATTAAATTATGTGCTAGGTTATTACAATTTTCACTTTATTTTAGATATTTTATAGATAATCGTAGTCATTTGTACATTAACCGAAAATTGTTTTATTCTTGTGTATTGATTCGATTACAGGTTAGGTATCTATTTGTCCTCATTTTACACTACAGCAACGAATCATTTTTTCTTCAAATCGATGTCCAATGCCAGGGCGTTATAAAATGAAAGTAATACAATACTAAATTTGCAGCGAAAATGTATAAAATCTGAACCAGGCACAAAGTAACAAAAAGTAAAATAACAAAAATACCGAGTTCCGAGTTAAATTCAAAACAAAAAGTCTGTATAAACAATTGTCATATTCGTGACTTGGTACAAAAGACATTTTTGTAGTTTTTTACAAATTTGGCAGATTTATTTTGCGGTTTATATTCGGCAAAATTCGGCATCTGAGTACATATACTAAAATTTAGCATGCAAATTTATGCAAATAGATAACGAATTCAAATCAGACTATGTTCATGTTGAAAGTTTCAAGTTATAAGTTTAAATATCACTGCCTTGACATCTTGAAAAAAAGATTAATGAAACAAACTAATTGCGAAGAAAAAATTCACATTTGTTTCTTCATAATGGATTTGATTCAGATTTTTTTCAAATAATTTGTAAAAAAAATAATTTGATACAAAACAGCATTTTTGAATAAGGATCAAATTAAAATATGTTTTTAAATTATGATTATATAAAAAGAACAACACACTTACCAATTGATGAAAATACAGAACCTAGTGGACAGAACAACTTTTAAAAAATTTATAACCTCTTTACATTAAAGATTTATATATTTTATATTGACATCGATTTTATCCAAAAGAACATCTTTTATATCACTAATAAATATCACTGTGTCATCAATTGAAATTATATGTTTTTGTTTCGTTTCTATAGCGATTCTTATTTTCTACGAAGGTACATACATGAAACCTATATTTATCTGATGTCGTATGCTTTTGAAGATAGATAAAATGACAGATTTTTTTCAAGTCATGTAATTCCGGACCTTAGTATAATGATATCCTAATCATACATTTCAAATCAGTATATATATATTTTTTTTAAATTGACATAGATATTTTATCAAAAATATTCTTGTAAAGCATAAAACTTCAGGAATTTGGAACTGTTTTGAAAAATACGAAAATTTGGAGAATAAAAAATCAAAACAGGTTTTTGCTTGACCTTGGTGAACATTGTTTTCGGGTCAGGATTGACAAAGAGAACAAAAAATGGACAAAGAATTTGCCAAAAAAATAGTATCAAAGAAACGATAAGGCTACAACAAAATATAATAAGTAATAAACTAGAGGGTCTAAAGAGTCAAGGGCCGTGGCAATGAAAGTATCCTAGGATATGTCCTAAGATAGGTCTTAGGACATTATTTAGGATGGTCTTAGGACGTGTCTGAGACATGTCTTAGGATGTAAAACAAAGCTGTCTTAGGACTGTCCAAACTACGATGATCCTAGTACCATTCTTACACATTTATTTAATTAAAAATATACATGTATGTGGAGATTTGTATGACATATATTGAATTGTATTTTAGAATATATATGTAAAGAGAGGCAGGATGACTCTTATATGGAAAACAATTAACGCAAAATAAAAGTTTTTACGGAATTCTAATAAATACATGTACGTTATTAAATATTATAAAAGATATATATGAGGTTAACACGAAAACAAAAGAAAATGCTTCGTTGACACGGTCCCTGTTTCGCTCACCTTGGTATATGTTCATATTAAACAAGGCGACGGACGACGGACGCCAAGTGAAGAGAAAAGTTCACTTGATCCTTTGGACCACATGAGCTTAAAACAATAGTGAATAATATATAGTACTTGAATATAATAGTCGCTCAAAATTAAGAAAAGAGAATAATAGGCAGACAAAATCTGGAATAGAGAAAATTACTTCGATTTGAAGGAAATTTATTTCAGTTTTTTCTGTGACAAAGTACAAGCATGTCGGTATTGCAACAATGCATGATTGACATAATCCCGGGGACATAATAAACAGATAGGTATGAAAAAGAAAAGATATAGGGTATTCTGTATCAGACGAAAGAAAAACTATTACAGTGTTGAATCCAATACATATTAACAGTGCAAGCAGTATATAATATCTACATTCAGCAACATTTACCGTTAAAATGAAAATGCCAATGATTATAAAAACATTTTACCGTGTAAAAAAACTTCGACCTTAAACAATGGAAACTTACACGTTGGACATAAACTATTTTGCCGATGAAGAAAATTAAATTATGTCACTTTTGAAATAAGTTTGTCGATAACGTAACTTATTCTGACGGTAAAGAAAAGCGAATTCGATCACTTCTCTGTTACGGGCTCTACATGTAGGCAAAAAAGAGATGTGTGGAGTACGTCAACCAGACACTAACCCATCAACACAAGAAAATCAAAACTTATCAAGAGGAAGAATGTTAATTGTGATAAACTATTTGATTCACAACGATTATAACTGTAGCAATCATCAAAATTACTGTTATTTTTTAGAGATAAAGATTAAAAACTGGTCTTCATTATATAGTTTGCATGCACGAAAGTAACTTTCATTAAATAATAGACTTGCAGTATATTGTGACATGTCTGGTTTTGTACATGGATTATAACGACACAAACAGCAAACTTTATAAAGATAAGATCAACATGACCTAAAATTCTTGAATACAGAAAAAATATGCATGACTGGGTAATTTTTTTCTCTCGCAAAATAGAAAGAAAATAAAAAATAATTAACTACAGGATTGACTATTAGAGCCGCCTGAAAGTGAATCGATATAGTTAGAGATGAAATTCACCGCGCTTGTTTCCCTTTTAACGTTAAAGTTTCTGTTTCATTGATAATATATTACAGTATTGGGTTTGTCAAAAACGACAAAAGAACGATTGCGTTAAGCTTGGAACAGAATATCTGAGTGAAAATGTGTTCTAAGACATGCGGTATATGTATATTCCTTCAAATTGTTATTCTTTCTTTTTATATGACTTTGTATTTGCTAGGGCCAATATGCCTTAAACTATAGGACATCATTAAAATGTAAATTTGGCGAGTGAATCGGTCCAAAATATTTTAAACACCTTAATATTCTTTGTACAAGTATATTTACTTCCATGTGTGATAAAGCAAGATTATTTATTTCCAACTTATACGGGGACCGAATAATTATCGACAACCCGCCCCACCTGAGAATCAACTGTCGTTCCCCCTGTTATGTTATTGTATATATATTTATTGAGAAACTACCCCTTTACATCGGAAGCAAACACCAACAGGGTACTAGTGTTTGTGTCATACAAACTATGAATACAATACATTCAGTATACATAAAAAACATCACTATCATTAAAAATGTCAATATATTCCTTTAACTATTTTAACATCCAACATTTGCAATAAAAATTCATATAAGTGAATAAATGAGAACGTAATTCGTAGGTTGCGATATCCTGAACATTTTTTTTAAAAAGATTACACATATATAGATTTTTTCGAAAAAAACATATTCACATAAACTTGGCACAATTTCAAACTTAAAATAACTTAACCTAGCCGTATTTAAACTTTTTGAAATTTTGAATCATCAATGCTCTTCAACTTTGTACTGTTTTGGCTTTATAAATATTTTGATATGAGCGTCACTGATGAGTTTTATATAGACGAAACGCGCGTCTGGCGTACTACATTATAGTCCTGGTACTTTTGACAATTATTTAGACTTTAATGAGTGAGGGAAGATATTGTTTTCCCATTTCATCAACCTTTTTTCGATTATCATTACCGAACAGAAAAGCTATGTCGCCGATGTTAAATTGAAGTTTGTTAAAGCGAGGCAACTCTGGGAAAAACCCGCCACTAAATTATAATCCTGGTACTTTCGAAAACTATTTAGACTTTAATGAGTGAGGTAACTCTGGGAAAAACACGCCGGTTCCTGCATTTATAACGAAATCGTGCAATCGTTCTCGAATATCAATATATGCTTGGCATTCTAATAGCACATGCAAAACGGATGCTTCAGTACAACACGTTTAACATGCAGTACTATCTTTCAATTTCTGCTATAAGCTTTTCTTCATTATATGTCACCACATATAAGAAACCTGATTATTTATAATTTATAAATGTTTTTTTGTGCGGTTTTAAGATAACTAGAAAGACAACTTAATCATAATTTTTTTAAACTTATTTATTTTATGTCAAACTTTGGGTGATCAGTCGGGTATTATTCTTTCTGATGTGAATCATTTATATAAGCAATATTACTAAGTTCACGGGACTATGCTTTATATATGAGGCGTTTAGAAAATACATTTAGAAAAAGACGTTTCTAAAATCAGCATTACAAATTTATATCACTTCCAGTTTAAAAGTACAATTAAGAGATAACTGTATTGTATTTGAAGCTTTAAGGACGTCCATCGGTAGTTTTACTGTCGCAAATTTAGTTTACCTGGCGACGCGGAGCGGAGACAGGTAAACGGGTATTTGCGACAGTAAAACTACCGATGGACGTCCGCAAAGCTTCAAATACAATACAGTTATCTCTATTCTAATGCAAAACAAGTTCATAATTAAATTCCAATCAGTATTTCAGTGTAAAATCTTCATTTAAGAAAATTCCGCGAAAAGATGTTATCTTCTTTGGTCCCTACACTAGGTGACGTCATAGGTATGCTTCTGGCGTCAGACATAAACACCGGGCGTTTTCTGGCTTCTGTGCCGCTTCAGAATGTAATATTTTTTTATAAAAATGAGATATTTAGGCGCAACAAGTGAGTTTTTTGTTTATTATTGCAGAAATAACATGTCAATACATTCCGAAATTCAAAATGTCGGCTTCCTTAGTTACAGACAAGGAGATAGAGAATTTTACGCTTGCTGTTATCCAATCAGAACAATTGTTACAAAATAATTGCATTAGAATATAAGCTATTGTGTTGCAATGTGTAAATTTGCCTTTTGTAAATTCAGTTCAAGTTAGTCGACCAACTCGAGTGACGTTAGATTTAATATACACTGAGCTCGGATCTTCTGTAAGCAAGAACCAATTTGCGATCAAATCCTAGAAACTTAATTTGTTTAGGAACATGAGTTAAAATCAAATGATTTTACTATAATAGAACATATCGGATGACGTTACATGCGTCTTATTTGAATTGCATAACTGATACCTTAATTTGAATAAAGCAGTGATTTCGATGAAACATAATACTGTCAATTATCAACGGAAATAAGTAAAATATAAGAATAACTGAAAAAATCATACTGACTTCTTCATAACGAATATTCTCTATACAGACTTCTAGGGTGTATATTTTTTTTTACAGTTTTTACGTAATACTAAGCAGCTTCAGTTGATTTTCAGGATTATACTATAACACTAGAACACAACCGTGATTGCGATAATTAAAGTATATAACTATGCGCAAGCCTTATTTTAGCATTAAGTATTGTCTTCGATAAAGTAATGCCGATTATACGATACACAGTTTTCTCTGCTTTCAAATCTTTCTGTTTGAATCCGTCGAACTGGAACTTATCAATAATTGGTAATTATTTGAAAAACAAAAGGTCGTGGAATGGAGTATTTATAATCAACAGCATTGGCCTATATTAGTTATAAATAAAGCTGAATTCTTTGATTCGCGGTTTTACGTCATGCCCGCTAACAAAGGGAAAACTGATCCTATACGCCTTATTTTTAGTCCAGATTTTTAGTATTTGTATTGTTATCTTAGAAAGTCTTACTGATTAAAATACTACTATAGGTAACAATTTGACAATTTAGTAGTGTCAACCCTGTGATTATGACCCGAATACACCGTTTGGTGATGCTCCTGTCAGATGCGGAACATACAGATGAGGTAATAGGTAACAGTTGAATATACTATTGGTATCGATTCAGTATCGGACTCGACCCGGAAATTCTTAATTATTGGCAATATTAATTACGTGGAAAACAAAAGAGCCTGGAGTGGTGTAATTTTTAATCTACACCTTTGTACTATATTAGTTATATATAAAGTTGAATTTTTTTGATTCGTCGTTTTATACGTGATGACGGCTGACAAATTGGACTTCGTAATTTTAGTATTATAGATGCATCGTCAACTCTCAAACAACTAAGTGATCAACCATTTAACTTAAAAAAGGGGAGGGTTATTGATTTTTTTTATGAATAAGATTTTATTTTCGCACTATCGATCAACATCTTTTTCAAAACTTAACAGGTATTAAGGGAATTTGAATTCAGAATAATTTTTCACCTGCTTGTACATAATATTTTTTTTCAACAAATTGAGTCTCAGGATATATTTTTTTTTCGAAAGAACCATTACCCCTTCCCCACCCTGCAGTTAAATGGTCGTTCTCTTACAAGACTGCGATATTTGTCAGAATATGTATCCACAGTAAATTTTTGAGAATAGGAAACGTACGGAAATCTGAATTTGGTGCTTACATTGAATTTTCCTAGATTATATATGTATGCCACTGCGAACACTAAAATTAAACAGTACCTGAGACAATGTGTATTCATATATATAAACAGAATTGGTTCAATATCAAAGGGAACAAGAATGCAGTAAAATGTTGTCAGCATTCTATCTAAGGGTATGGATGGGGTTTACAAAATAGATAATATTGTGTAAAAAAAAAGAGTATATTTGGCCAAAAAAAAAAAAAAAAAAAAGAAAAAGAAGAATTAATAATTGAGTGCTAGATATATGAATTCAATAAGATATTTGGTTTAACATATACTGATTACAGAAAAGAGCAATGTGATTTCATTTGAAAAACGTAAGAATTGTTTTTCATTTGAAAAAGTTTGATGCAGACATTCAGACCTTTGATGTTTTATAGTCCTTTTCCAAAAGTATTTGAATTGAGTTTCGAATGTATTAAAGCAAATGTGGCATCAATGCACTGATTGCATTCTCATAATAATTGATACCAATTTTATTTAAATGCATTTTCGTATTGTCACTTTATTTTAAAAGTAACGTATTCAGTGCACATGCAATACGGAATAATTACTTCTTTGAAATATAAAACTTGAAGAAAGCTTTCAACTCTAGTTATTCAAATTCGTTTAATAATGAAGTAAATTTAGTTAGTTTTACAGTACCTCGGATTGATCATAAAGTTATATTGTTTCTATTTGTTCTTAAATTCATTGAAAGTTGTATTAATGTAAAACTGCACAAAATTGTAAAAGGATGACTAATAAATAGTTCAAATGTAATTTTGTTAATGTTTAAGAAAGTGGGTCAATTTCATAGCAAGGAAATTGGACACACGACTTGCCATCCCACAGAAAATCCATATTTTAATATCCGAATTAATAGAATATCTGAGATTCAATGGTTTACCTAGTGAATTTTCACAATATTGCGTAAAGAGTATTTACGTTATTGTAAACGAGGTTATTTCCATTTTTGGTGTAGTACAATGGACATATACCTTTTAGAAAATGTAAGAAAAAACGCTGACGAATTGGTTTCAACAAAAAAGCAAAAACATTAATATATATAAATTACTTTGAGAAGTGAAATTTGTTAGCACGATTGACTATTCGAAATCAAACGTAAATAGTGATCGTCAACTTCAGTGCCGGGTGCACCACTAATTAATGGCTCCATTGTTTTCTATGTTAAATTCCTCCATTTCAAGCAGGCACACTTCTTTTGTTTTGAGCACGTTCAAATAAAGTGGCAATCATTGCATGTCATTGATAAATAAATCTGCATAGCAAAATCTATCGTATTTTTTCTTTCTATGATAATGTCTTTGATACTGCCTCCTCTTATGGGTGTACAATTCTCAATAAGTTGAAATGAGACAAAAGATACCAAAAGGAGAATCTAAACTCGTAAGCCGCAGAGAAACCAAGTCATTGGTTCCTATCTGTAATGTTTGTTTTTTTGTAAGCTGTTTTGTTATAAAATAGGGAGTTAGTGTTGTCAATTGAATTGTTTTATATATCACGTCGGGGCCTTGAATACATTTAGCTGACCACACGTATGGGCTTTTCACAATGTTGTACGTGGTCGCCTATAATTCTATTTTATTCAAACGTTGGTGGTTAGTTGTCTCATTGTCAAGCATTACCACATATCCTTATTGTTTTAATAACTTGGCAATAATATAAAAATGATTCATTGTACAAAACACTATACATGAAAATCTAAATTACGAATTAAAAATGTTTTTAATTTTTTTTTATTGTTGATGACTATAATTTAGTGATTTATAGTGTCAGATTCCTTTTTCATTTAGTGGTATTTCCTAGAAAAACAGCAACCAAACACCAAATTGAACACTATGCATGAAAGGTATTAAAGTCTGTGAGCAGGAGCATATGAGCTGTATCGGTAAACAATTGTAGTGACTAAGTCGTAAACAATCATTTATGAAACAGACAACGTTAACTCTCAGATCTGTACTTTTTGTGATGGGATGTACAAGTACATGTACCGCCCACGTCCACTCTATGTTTTTGTTAGGTTTATTTCTTATTGTATCCATCTGATGAGTTGAGCTTTTTTTGACTGATTTTTATAGTTTGTTTTATTTTGTACTGATAGACCACAGTCCAAAATTAGGAAGAGCATTGGTCGCCCGCTTACATTATTTGGTATATAATTTATGCCGTTAGTTTTCTCGAAAGAAACGTTTTATCTTTTTCATTTCATTGTCTATCATAGATGAATATGCGTTATGGCTTTGCTCATTGTTGAAGACCGTACGGTGAGCTATAGTTGTTAATTTCTGTGTCTGTTGATCTCTAGTAAATAGTTGTCTCATTGGCAATCATACCTCATCTTTTGTCTATATAAGCAAAAATTCAAAGTAAATACATGTAGTAAAAGAACCCTTAAACATGTAATAAGTAAAAGTAGATAAAATGGTGATAGGGCAGAAATAGAACATGACTTTTGTCGTTAAGGTTGAATATATGATCTTGATGCAGAAATTATAAGGTTTCAGTGATACATGTAGTTATGATTTTTTATACACAGTTTGAACATTAATGTTGCAGCTTTCAGTTCATGTGTTTATACGATGATTGTTTCTACTACAGTAGTAGATGGTGGCACATGTAACATACTAGATCACTTTATGAATATCACAAACCACGTGTTATAAAAAAGAAGATGTGGTATGATTGCCAAAGAGACAACTCCCCACAAGAGACCAAAATGACACAGAAATTAACAACTATAGTTCACAGTACGACCTTCAACAATGAGCTAAACCCATATCGCATAGTCAGCTATAAAAGGCCTTATGCATATCACGAAATAGAGCAACATCGTGATTGACAAACACTCTTTTGATGTACCGAGGCACAGACTTTTAAACATTACAAACATTGAATATAGTCTAACTTTAAAGGTTCTGAGAATAATTATTTTGGTCTTTTAAGCTCTGTCATTTATTGTTCAACTTGATTTTGTTAAGTTCCAATGGTAGTTTTTGTATTAAAAGAGGAAGTCGTCTGCGGATACAGATTATAGGTCTAATGCAAATACAGAAACAGAATAAAGTTCATCGGGTATATTTCTAATTTTGTATATTTGGCAATATACTAATTAATATAATAAAGTAAACATTGTTTCCAAAAAATGTAAAAGAGTGAATATACAATATCCATAGTTAGAAATCTTCAAAAGTATTTTCCCAAAGAAATAACTCAATTCTTATGTTTAAAAACAGTTAAAATAGTCATTTAAAATATTTTTACATTCAACTGCCCACGAAGAACACAATTTTATATGTAATAAAACTAGTTTAATTACTTATTCCGTTATTCTAATTTTTCTTCTATACATCTGTAATGTCATACTAAAAATTTACAGTTTTATCCCATTAAAGTAATCAGATATTTTAGTTTCAAAATGGATACAAAAGATAGCGTATGCAATAAATTTGTTATGGTTACGATAATCAATTATAAAACTGTCTTTTAAATAACTCAGAAATACCCATTAAAGAATAGTAAAAACACTGCTTCACAATTAAAAGTTTCTCATAACTATGTGTCACTGCATAAAAACTTACGTTATGCTATCATATACTTGTAGGCGAAAGTGCTGTAAGGTTTTTTTTCGATTTTTTATCTTGCAAAACAATACGCACTCATAAAAACGTGTTTTGACGTATATGCATTTGCTTGGAGATTTTACCATTTCAACTTTGTGTAAATTACAAACTTAAGACGTTTATGAAATGTCAGCCTTGAAGTCAAGTTTGTAAAAAAAGGGGGAGATTTGATACCAAAGGCTCCATCTAAAACCGTAAGTGGAATAAAAACAGACTGAACAATGATAGCCTACAGAAAACGATCAAAATGCAAACAATTAACACTGCATGATAGACTGCTGAATTTTTGGTTTTAAACAACACTTTCAGCACTACTCATTTTGACCATATTGAAATAGCCATTCTGTTATAAGTTGTGGAAGAAGGAGTACTAAGAGAGATCAACTGACCTTCGGCAGAAAAAATTGCAATCCTTGTAAACTAATGAGTGACTTTCGACCGCTTTTGTCACGTGCATGACCCGAACTCACAATTTTAGTAATGACACTCTTGTGATACAACACTTAAACTACTCTGACATTTAAACCACCGATACCCCAAGTATCACTACAATACCGAAAACTAACGATCGGGCAACACAAACATAACAAAATACTGGCGGTCAACTTGGGTGCTCCATAAAAGTGCGTATATACTTCAATCTGTGGTAGTACCCGTCGATTTGCTCGGGTCAAGTGGCGTCACAAATAAGGAAACATGTACAACAACATACGAACACAGACGTGGTTACCTATGAACCAGAAATGTTATAACGGTCAAAGAACTATTATGTTTAAATGATGGCACCCATAAAATTTACAAAAAATATTTCTTCTATTTATGTATATATTCATGTTCTACAGCAATACGTATAATTTCGGTGTGAATATATTTAATTTTTACTTAACGAGAAACGTCATATTCTCCAGAGATGTTGGAAACTAAGCCTCTACAGGATAATACAAAAAATCCAATTGAGGAGGTTTATTAAATGTTCAATTCAAAAGTACGGTTTTATTCAATGATCTATTCATAAAGAACCAACAACTTAATATTTAATAAGCAATACTTGAAAGCTTTCCAAGGGAAATCTCTAAAGTTTCAAAATGGAGAAGTTATCAGACAATTTAAATTCATTGAATTAAACAATAACTTCACCTTGTTTCGAATGAGAAATAATTCTAATTTAAATTCAGCATTTCAATATCAATAAAAAATCAATTAAAGACTATTTACGACTTTTAATTACATTCATGCAGAATTTTAATTGTCTTAAATGCATGTTTCTAAGAATAGTAAATTGTCTTACCTTACCCTAACTTACGCCTTCTGCCGTTCTAAAGGTTCTACGACACTTTACGTCAGACTGCTTTGCATCGAAATAAAATTAAAACATCTTTTATATTAAGTGTTTCAGTAACGAAATCGCATAAAGTATTTTAATTTCCGATTAAACCAGTCAATAATTTTAAAGGCGAGTAATGTTTTGTTACAAACAAATAAATCTCACTATGCTTACGACATTTGGCAAAGCAACAAACACTTTTACTGCTTGCTTTTGTGTCAAGCGGATTGACGTATGGGTGGAATCGAATAGTCGGTTATGATGTTGAAGTGTGTTCTTTTGTTTTTATACAAATAGGCGGGAAAATTATGCAATCCGGAAATGATGTCAGTTTCGCAACTTACAACTGAGTAAATTCGTTCAAGATGTTTGATCAAATTTGCTACTATTATATAACATTCACAGTAACGTGAAGCTTTAGAAATTATAAATGTTATTAAAATATGCATTTCTTTTTATAAGAAGGTGTGAAACAAGTTTGATATTTGTTTTCATTCAAAGTGATACACACATGACAAAAAGAATTGGCGCTGATGCACACATAGTCGTATTTCAAAATAATAAAAAACGAACATTTTAAAGATACGACAAGAATCTTGACTGACAGCACAATATTTCGCATAAGGTTCTGTTTTGACACAGCAATAGCTAGAGTACTAGTGCTATAATATAAGACTTAGGAGTTTCATATCATTTATAGTCAACGTTTTTTATCGGATATTTTTTTTACTATCAAGTGTAAAACTCGAAGTGTTATGAGATCTGTCTATTTTCTCGTAGCAAATTCAAAATTAATAACCCACTCCCAAAACTTAAAAAAAAAGGAATATAGGAACAACAGAAAAATGTATGAAAAATATCTCTTACCGTCTTTAAATTGAAAAATTATGTTCTACATGTAACTCATCCTTTTTTCGAAGCTGACAACATTTTTTTATCACGCTATTTTATTTCAAAACATGTGCTGATTATATATATATGTTTTAACATTATAAAAAAACGTTTCAAATGTAATTGATATGAAACTCTGAAGTCTTATATATTATAGGACTGGTTAGAGGACCAAAGGCTTCGCCTTCCATATTTTTTGTATTTATAAGTATGGTACTAAACAAAACAGTAAATCAAACATGAACGAAAGATTCTACTTATACAAAAGCTCGATCGGTAATTCAGAATGAGCTTTAGTAAACTAAAAAGTGTATGACCTTGGGTGGCAGGGACCGCAACTCAAATTCAAGTCTCTAGTCTTTATCTAATTAACAATGGTAATTACAAAAAACAATCGTAAAAAGTAAACCATGATAAGTCAAAGTAAGGACTTCGACAAGTAGTATTGGCTTACACCGATCAGCAGGTTAAAAAGGGCCCAGACAAATGACTAGTGTAAAACCATTCAAACGGGAAAACCAACGGTTTAATCTATATATATATATATATACAACTCGTCTAATATATATATATATATATATATATATATATATAAAAAAACAAGTAACGAGAAACATTTTTGAACCACATCAACAAACAAAAACTACTGAACATGAGGTTCCTGATTCAGGACAGATGCAAACAAATGCATTGTGCATTGTCCAGCAGAGGATTTGTCTTATGATGAGAAATTCTACTCATTCATGCATGTGTAATTTTTGTTTCAGATGTATTCAAAACTCTGACTTGAAATTTTAGAATGAATTTAAATTGTACTTCCTCCTTACCAAATAAGGACAAAAGACAGTTTCGTAATTTTATATTAGATGTTTGATAAGCGCCGTTTTCGATCACTGAAATTACAAAAATAGTTTATTAAGTAACGATGCAATCTCTTCAAAAAAAGTCTGCATCTTGTATATTGATAAAGGGAACGGATAACAATTATAGTTCAGACACTTCAGTATAGAGATATCAGGTGTACTGCTGCACAGACGTCAGACACATGGTTGACCTAATATAAAGTTAAACTTAAAGTACTCTTTTAACATGTTATCTTATTTATTAGTGTTTCTCAATATAGACAAATTAAATAAAAATATTAGGGCTGCTGTTTTTGGTCTTCAACAAGAATTTAAAAAAAACCATTAATATGTTTTTGATTTAAATTAAAAAAATATTTCACGAAAATCAAATGCAGCTTGTTAATGTTAAGTTTTTTTAATCTAGTAAATGTTTGTCACGTGTTATCAGGTCTTTCCACTTTTTGGTGGAAAGACCTAGTATTTGTTTTGTTCAGATTATTATTTCTTTTTTCCCCACCATTCTTGTACTGTTTTTTTGTTTTAAAAGATGTCACATATTTTACTTGTTTAAAATATCTTACAGTCAATACGCTTTGGAAACTGACCCTGTTAAGCCGAACACTTCTCTGTGTGAGAGTTATCTCCCCAGTCCTGTTTTCTTGTTATGTGATCTCCTTCGCAACCATGCGCATTATATCCTCAGGATGTTACTCTTTATTTGACCGAAGCTGTCATGAGACTCCATATGAGAGTTATTCCCCCTTATGCATTTAGTATAAGTGATATGCATTTTTAACAGGTAAACCGTAATTAATAGAGACCTACTAGGGTATTTTGATTTCAGGTCCTTGTTAAAAAAATAGGCCACGAGCAGAGGTCAAGGTCATATTCTAAATTTAGATTTTGGCGTAGTTTCACTTTTTTTTCAAAAACCATAAAAGACATCGACAACATTTTTTCTAAATTTTAAGTCGCAACACATCGTTACACGTACATTTGGTTAAAAAGGTATGCAAGATGTTCTCCCCTCTTATATTTAAAACTACTTGTATGGTGATATTATAACTTATTCACCATATATAATAATAGACTAAGTGTCTTTTGTTTGAAGGACCTAGATAGATGACCTTCAATTTGAGCCCAAAGGTCATAGTAAAATTTGACACTCTAGATTATCAACTTTGCTTTTACTTCATATGTATGTACATGACAAAGCCATGGGACTTTTTGTATTAGGTTGCAAGCCATATGACCTTGGCAAAGCCAACTGGAAGAGACCTTATGTAACTCGGAAGTATTTATTGTTTGTATGTGTGTAATGTACAAGCAGGGATTTGTATAGTAATAACTATACAAATCCTTGGTACAAGTATATTGAACCACATATTTTTTGAATCCGTGAAAAATAAACTATAAAATAATACCGGAAGTGACATTTTCAAACCAGTTGTGACAAGTTATCTGCCTTATAAAAAAAATGTAAAGAAACAATATTTTCAAAATAGATATCTTTCGGGTGAAAAGACCTTCAATTGCTATTTTAACAATTGGCTTTTAATAATAATAATAATAATAATAATTACTATTATTATTATTAATATTACTATTATTATTATTATTATTATTATTATTATTATTATTATTATTATTATTATTATTATTATTATTATTATTATTATTATTATTATAAAAACAAGATGTGAGGTAACCTAATTGACCTTATTGATCTTACTATTCTTATTTATTCAGTTACGCTTCGGCTTCGCCTTGGAAAAAATGGAGAAAATATATAATGCGACTTCCCTGTAAAATCTGCCATGAACTACGTAATTAATTCTCTTTTTATTGTGCCACAGTAGCTGTTTTTTTTATGTCAACTTGTTTGATAAGGTATTTTACAGTTTTCTAACAACTAAACAATAATAAAATAGTTATTTTTATGGTGAAACTGTAGATTTAAGTATGTACTTTTCTTTGTAAAGCGTGCATCGGATATTATTTTTTTTATATTATTGTTCGGATATATGGTTCTGTAACGGAACAGATTTCCACGCACTGACCTAAAATGGTTCAATCTCTTTTATTGATCTCTGGTGTGCAGAATCCTAAAGGCATTAGAAAAATTGAAGAGAAAGAGAAACAGATTAAAAAAAAAGTTATAAAAATATAAAAGAAACAAAAAAGGTTCATGAATTCAATTAAGATCGGAGTCGAAAGAACCTTGACGAAGACATAACCGAACCGACGACAACCTAATTTTGACAAGTTGCTGATGCTTTTTTTTAATACGTATTTTCGCTATAAGGCAACCATAGATATATGTATGCATGTTATCAACAGTGCTACTTTGAATTACATCATTCGATCCAAATGATGAATTTCAACAAAATTATTGAATAGTGGTTTTTTAAAAGCAAAAGGCAAATGACACTCACATATAACAATGGTCCAAAGCTATATTTATAGATTATCGTTGACCAACTCAAAGAGATTTATTTTCTCGCTTGAGCCGGGACGGCGAAAGCCAGAAAAGCAATCGAGTTCAGATGACCAATAATAATCTGTTTATCGCTATTTTACATATGACAGCGTTTCATGTAAATTTCATTAGCTACGCCACGTGCCTCCTTAATTTGTAGAGAGTATTTTTCATTTCAAACGAGTATAATGATATGAAAAAGTATCACAAAAAAAGATCAAAGAAAAAATGCACAAAATAGCGATAATATGGCATAATTGATTGTTTGATGTATAACGCCGGAACTTCTCAAATGCGAGCTATTTAGTAACAGGGCGACCTGTTACAGGACATGAATGCCTTAATCAGAATGTTTCGTATCCCTTTCCTAATTTGGTTTCAGCGCCACTGATATGTTTTTTTAGACGAAAGGCGAAAAGTGCGGACCAGATTACAAAACCAATTTCTTTCTCTTTCTATTTTTTATAACCATTCGGTCGATGCTTTTATCTGGTGAACTTTTCTACAAATAGGGTATTACTATAAAAGAGAAGATGTGGTATAATATTAGCTTGTTCACATTATTTGAAACGTTCATTTTACGATTAATACACGGTTTATAAAAGACACCGTTCATCGAAAAATTTGGTTGCCTACCCAAAAGACATCAGATTTAGGGAGCTACCATTTGATTTTTTTTTGGGGGGAGGGGGGGGGGCTAGGATGAAAAATGTTGTCCTGCCTTTTTTTTTTAGTTGTAATCTCTGTCCTGCCTTTTTATTTTCCACTCTATCCGGTCCTGCTTTTTTTTTTAGTTTATTCTGACTTTTTTTAGACAAATTGTCATCCTGACTTTTCTTTTTGCAAGTGTCTCATCCTGCCTTTTTTTCTCACTCAAAACTCCTGCCCTGCCTATTTTTTTCAAATTTCATCCTATGTAGGCAAAACTACGATTCTGGTGTACTTGATTATGAACCAAATAATATATATAATTAGATGTTAATTATATAATATTTTGTTGAAAACTTTGACTAGATACACTATTAAGGCGTAAGCTTTATTGATGCTTTCGATTGCAATAATTTTCTCTTCACTTTTTGATTGATATCAAGCAGCAACACATATATACATGCTTATAGTCCAGTCAATCTTGAATAAATTTGACCCTATCTCGAAAGTAATTGCAACAGAAGATTTTTAAGTTTTAATCTTAAGCATTGTACACCAAATATACACAGAAAAAAGTCCCATAAAATCTAACTCGAGGAAGACTAACAAAATCACCATTTAAAATTCCTATGGAGATTTACATTGAAAAGGGAAATAACTCCTTCAAAAAAGGCAAAAATATCAATACAAATTTATACAAAATTATAGCTTTACCACTTCTATTCATCAGAATGTATTGAATCTTGATTTTTTTAGCAGTCTTTAGAGTATAACAAACAACTCAAAAGGTGTTTTCATATCTTTTATCAAGCTATAATCTAGATTTCGTAATTAATTAGTTGACCATTTATTGAAATTTTCAACATGTCGAGGTAAAGAATCTCAAATTAAATAACAATAATGAAGCATGTATTCTTCTTTTTTGCAGTTTAAAGTTTCTTTAGATAAGTATGTTGCTGAAAAATATAAATTACAGATAAAAACAATACCAAATGTTCACATTATTTTTTCTAAATGGTCACAAAGCTTCAAATTTGCTATTTCTTTAAAGAAAATGCACAAAAAAAACCTACCCATAACAGTTTGGGTTTGTACATTTCATGAGCAGAATATTATATAATGTAGTCAAATACAAACTAATAACCTCATCAAACTATCCTACTGTTCATAAATTTCAAGAAAAACAACCAATTACTGACAAAAAAGACTATTTTTTTGTAAGAGTTATATCCCCTTTCAATGTTAATTTCCATAGGAAATTAAAAAGGCTAATTTTGAGTTTTCCTCAAGTTAGATTTAATGGGACTTTTTTCTGTGTATATAAAGGGCATAATGCTATAGATTAGAACTACAACATCTGTTGAAATTAGTTTCAGGTTAAATATTAGTTTGACTGGACTATTATGGTAACAAGGAGAAACCGAATTTCAAAAGAAAAATCAACTTTTGAATATTTCCTGTTAATTATTTGTATGATATTAGTTATCAAAGGTACAAGGATTAATAGTTAAATACGCCATACGCGCGTTTCGTATACAAGACTCATCAGTGACACTCATATCAAAATAGATATAAAGATGAACAGGTACAAATTTAAAGAGCATTCATGACCTATAATTCCAAAAAGTTGTGCTAAATACGGCTAAGGTATACTCTAAGATCAAGGGGAACATTACAAAGAAAGACATATGTTGACTTTTACGCATGCAGAATATTAAGAGAGAAAATTACAACTTAAAGTTTGCTTTATATATATACGACTTATGTATGTCCTTAAAACTCTTCTGCATTTTGGGATATTACCGACACAGTAGTCAGCACTTCGATGCTGACATGAATATAAATCATATGGTCACTTTTATAAACTAACGGCCGTTTGCAAAAAAAAATGAACTGTAAGAAATAATAAGGATATTTTTTTAACACAGGGCAGATTTGGAACAACTTCTTTGGAATTTTGGGTCTTTCACTTTACACTTGTTTGGCTGTGTAACGATTTTGATCTGCGCGTCACTGGTGAGTCTTACACTGTATGTAGTCGACACGCGCGTCTGGCTACCAAATTATAAGCCTGGTACCTTTGATAACTATTTACACTATTTGGTCGATGACACTGCTGGTGGACGTTTCTTGCCCGCCCAGTAGTCAACAATTCGGTGTTGGCATGAATTTCAAGGATATAGCCATTTGATTTTATGAATGCACTTTTTTCAAAAGTATGACATTTTAGAAATAGTAATAAAGTTCTAATCCAAGGCATGGATTACCTTAGCCGTATTTGGCACAGCTTTTTTTGGGTTTTTGTGTCCTCAATGCTCTTCAATTTTATACTTGTTCGACTTTCAAAATAGTTTGATCTGAGCGTCACTGATGAGTCTTATGTAGTCGAAACGCGCGACTGACGTATCAAATTAAAAGCCTGATACCTTTGATAACTATTTACACAACTTAGTCGATAAAACTAATTGTGGACGTTTCGTCCCCGAGGGTTTCACTAGCCCAGAGGTCAGCAGTTCGTTGATGACACAAATATCAATTTACATTTTTATAAATTAACTATTGGCAAAAGTATGATTTTTCATAATACTGAGGATATTTATCCCAGGCATAAATAACCTTATCCGTATTTGGCACAGCGTTTTGGGTTTTAGGTTCTCAAAGATCTTGAACTTTGTACTTGTTTGACTGTCTAACTCTTTTTTTATCTTAGCGTCTCTGGTGATTCTTGGGCAAACGAAACGTGTTTCTGGCGTATAAACTATTTAGGAACTATGATGAGTTCATTTATCTTATATATTCATATATTATCGCCGAGGTACACACAAATTTAAGAATTTATATATTACACCTCAAATATTAGTCAACTATCATATAATTGCTTTTGATGACATGTTTTTCAATTTTAACATCATTTCATTTAAACTTGTGTTGTCCCATTGGCAATCGTACCAGTCAACATCGCCTAATTCTAACAGCCTTTTTGTTTAATACAAATGTAAATAAAATGTATTTCTCTTACGCTTTACTTTGTAGTTTTCGTACACTTTGATATTTGCCAAAATATAATCAAATTAGTAAGCCTTGTTTTTTTTAAACAGTAGTTGGTTTATATGTTTTGGAGTTCAGTGTGACGTCTACTATTCACTGAACTAGTACATATATTTTAAGGGCCAACAAAAGCCCGTCTTCGAGTGCTGGATTTTTCTCGCTGTGTTGAAGACCCATGATTGATGGCCTTCAACTGTTGTCTGCCAATTGTTCGGGTTGTTATCTCTTTGATACATTTTCTATTACAATTCTCAATTTAAAAATTGCTGTGTTCGCCTCTGTCGACTTAATATGTTATAATAATTAAATTAGACCAAGAATTTATCAATTATTCCTATGCACGTGATTTTAATATCCAAATCAGTATATGTCTGATTAAGTTTTAAGTATTATAATAATTAAAAGACATATTTTTTAAACTTTTGATTGACATTTATTGGACTGTTAGAAGAAAAAAGTTCCAATGTAATGAAAAGTATGTAACTTGAGAATTACAATTAATTTTACATTAGTTAAATGGTTTAAAGGAGAATTTAATTAGTTCAAGGTTTTCAACATTGCGTAGTTAAAATCTATAGGCAAAAAAATAAGCCATTTTAGCATAGAAGTCATTTTTTTTACAAATGATTAATCCAATAAACAGAAGATGTGGTTTGATTTATAATGAGAGAAGTATCTACCAAGAGACCAAATTAGGACTTTATGGAAACAACTAGAGGGCACTGTATGATATCAGTAACGAGATAACCGATCCTTCTAATCTGTTTAATAATGGGATAGGTTGTAAAGTAATAATGTACAAAAGTAATAGAAATGGCAAAACGTGATCGAAATGTGTATTCAATTAACTTTAAAAAAAAATATCTAATCGTCCTATCTTTTTGTGGTTTTTTTTTAAGACTAAACTAGAAGAAATGGATATGCAGCATGATCCAAATAAGATAATTATCAATCGGAGTACAAATAAAAAAGACAAAGGCAATTGTACGTCATTGCACGACCTTCAACGCTGAGGAAAACCTTTACCGTATAGCCATATATAAAAGGGCACAACATGAATAATGTGAAACAATCAAAATGAAAAACAAAAGGTCTTATTTTAAACGAAATAATTTACTGTTTAACATATCACAAGCATGATTGATTGATAGGTGATCGCTTTACGACATATCAACACACAAAGGTTATATTGCGGCGAGAGATATGTCAAATATAATAACAAGACCTTCTTTTTTTTAAATGAGACAAAATATTTTTTCAATTTACTAAAAGTTGTATTTTAACGGGTTAAGTAATAATATGTGAATTTATAAAATACAGCAGATCGGGATTTCAATGTTTTCATTTTTTTAGTTTTACTTGCTGTCAGCTTAAAACCAATGTTACTAGAGTTCGACTATCTGACGTCTCAAAGCTTAATTGGTACCTTTCTGTTCTTAAGCAGAGACGAATTCTTTAAACATACGAAACACAAAAGGATTGATTTATTGAAATATGGATTAGTACCGAAAAATGTTTATTAACCTATTCGTACACTCAGCTCAAAGAGATGATTTTAGCTGACATCGAATTCTCAAAATTGTAAAGTTGACAAAAAAACGATTAACGATTCAGACACAATTGTTCCTAAAGTCCAATTAACATTTTTCTTTGGGACATATATCAAAGTTAAGAAACTCCCACACCAAACTAAATGTCTAAAGTGTAAAATTGATATTTTTGTCTCTCGGATATTAGTTTCCTAGCTATTTTGTCATTTTTTGGTTTAAGTTGACTGAGAAACATGATAGGGCAATGCGAAGTCGAAGTAAATAGAATAATTATGTTGGGTTTTTAAAGTTTCTACCTTATTATTGTTAATTTATTATTCTCGTTAAATACCATTTGTTATTTCTTATTGTTTGTTTAAAGTCCAGTTGCATGTTTGCCATGTATGTTTAAGACGATAACAAGTTAACAATATATACAATAAGTCCTGAAATAGGGGTTGTCTGAGAAATTTGGATTGCCACTTGAAAAGAGTGTGTATTTGATTTGAACAGAGTTTGCTCTGCCTTGCAAAAGGCCACACAAGGATATGGGAACGATTTTTTTGCAAGGATTCATAATGTACATTTAGTGCTTGGCAAGTCTGCTTTAGAGCTTGATAAATTTGGTCCGAAAATGGTCTCTAAAAGACTTGTATCCGGAGATTTTGTAAATTCAATATATAATTGAGTTAGATGTCTGATTAAGACCAGTCTAGACTAAATTAAAAGGGCAAGCCGAAAGCCGAAATCGAACAATAAGTCCAGACTGGTCAAGACAGATCGAGACTGACCAAGAGTTTGCCGAGACTGGTCCATACCATAATCCACCTGTACAACATCAATTTCATTTACAATTATTTACTCAAGACCAAAATCGAGTACAGTTCAGTACAGTTGCAGTTGCTGTACGAGATCATTTCGAGTCTTGTCAATTAAAAAAATGATCGACCTAGCTACCTGAGCACACAGTATTGTCTTTTCTTACTCCGAACATTTTGTAGTTTTGTAGTGTATGCAGACTTGGTCAAGTTCGCCGAACACACAACATTTCCTCAATCATTCGATTAGTGTTACATGTACTCGCGAAGATCATGAATACATGAACAGTATCCTCCTTGATTCAGACACTCTTTGCGCAGCTTTTAATGAAACCATAGAAAGTTTATAGGATATAATTATATTTTTGATGCTTCTCGAATGTTCTAAACAAATCCGTAAAGAGAATAACCAATTTTTTTAGTACATATATTTGCTAATCAAGAGAACCACAAAAAGGAACTGATTGAATATAACGAACTCCAATCTTATCATCGAGACCAAATGTGAGCGTCCTCCGGTATGTCAACCATGATTTCATATCAAAAGGGATGCGATATTTTTATTAAACTTAATTTTGGTAGCAATATCAAAAATATAAAGAAGTAAATGATAAAATTATTTTGTGACCTTTGTATTGTTTCAGGCGAATGATGGTGATTAAATGATTAGGACAGTTTAAGAGATCTGGACACAATATCCTCAAACTTTTAGTTATGACTTGTTTATCATTTGAATACGCATTAACAGCCGCATAACAAACGCAAAACGAAGTATTAAATAAAGTTATAAAGTCGAGTTTCTTGTTAAAATTTTCAACAAGGAAGTCAATGAAATGTGTCATAGAGACCAATTATTGTTAATGTCCCAGATTCTAATTCTTTTTAAAATAATACTTTGTCATGTAAAGTGCAACATTTCTGAAGCTCATGTCTTCATAACTTGTCAAAACAGACACAGGGACACAGAAATGCCAATTGCCTTTCAAAATAAATAACTGGTAAACAATATTGTGATCCTGTTTTATAAGGGCGCTGGCTATGTCTGTTTGATGCAGACACAACAAGAATAAAAGTAATTCTTTAGGTTAGACTCGATATCTACTTGTGAATTTATTAAATCAACACATAAGCGCGGTCGTCAGCATATCAACAACCTACCAGAGACGTTATAAGATATCCGAGCCAGTCGGTTAATCCTAAACTATGCGTGTTTGGCAGAGAAACAGAATAGAAAAGCAGTTGGATAGTTTGACATATAAGCAAATTTGATCTACGACATTTATAAAAAGAAGCGAGGACATTATCACGACACAGCTTAAGGTAGTTTATATATTTCCTGATTGTGTTAGTTGTTGGAATTTAATTTTAGATTTTTCGTGCACAATTGACATAGAGACAGACATTTTATGTTAACGTTGTCTGCATCGTGCTTCAGTTATTCAGCTGTTTAATCTTCCAAGAAAATTAAGATAAGCTGTATCATCTTAGCTATTCATTATCTATATATAGAATGTATTGGTCACGACAACCTTTATTCTAGACAGAATAAGTTTCATAATGCGGTATATACATGATATATGTTACGTTTGATACTAGATCAATGTTACTTCGTGCAAAGAAAATAATATAATTTCCTATAGCTATGAAATCGAAAGCTTAAAGATAAATATGTAACAAGACTTGTCTTCTAACCTATATTCAGTAAAAGTGAAATGCCATTAAATAAGACCACAATATAAACGCACTTCCTAATAGGTTAACTACCAATCACATTGTTAAAGGGAAATTAGCTTTAAAGATAAAACGCAATATCAAAACAGGAAGATGTGGTATGATAACCAATTAGATAACTCCCCACTGATACTATAACAATTTCGTTCGTGTATCAAGATAATTTGTGATAATATTTTAAAGGGTCTTTTTCGTTTTAACCATGGTGTCGTCTGTTTTTATTCGATTGGTGATTTTGTTTTGTCCAAATGTTTAAGCCTTCCTCTTTTCACCGATATTTTGTCAGACATAATCCACACATAGTATTTATACCCGACAAGCATATGTCAATTGACATCAGGTATGAAGGAAATGAACAAAAACACCGACTCTGAGGAAAATTCAAAACGAAATGTCCATAATCAAGTGGTTAAACTAAATCTTAAACACACCAAAATCAATAAATGACATGTTATATTCATGACTTGTTGCAGGAATTGCTTGATGTAAAACATGGTTAATATAATTTGATATATTTTTTTAAACATGGTTGGTTTTTGGCATCTAGGACAATCAAGGGTTGGATCTTTGTTCCTAACACTTGTAGGGAAAGATATTATACTATTATAGTTTAAAGCGGATTGCTTTGCAAATCAACAAAATGCAAAAGTTGTTTTAAATCAGTATTAGCTTTGATATGAGCGGGTAATATGTGAAATATTATTTGTGATTATAGAAAAACTTCAAGTCTCGTTATTACAAATCTGTGAATATATTTATTCATCATCAATACTTTTTGATAGTCGTTGTTAGGAAAAAAGACAAATCATAAAAGTACTAAACACCGACGAAAGTTCAAGACGGTGAGTCCCTTATCAAACGGCGGTTAGTTAGGACGTGCAAATATGACAGCTATGTTATTGTCGTGTTTTGATGCCGTGGTTTTCCGATTGTCACCTTTATAGTTAACAATCAACAAAGAAGCATAGATATTGAGCACATGTATAACATGTACAATCATATAGGAATTGATTTCAATGACAGATCCATACGTATTGGAATCTCCTGATTTTTTCGAGAAAGATCACGTTTAGCTCACTGACTACGGAAAACATATTGATAAATAATTTACTTGAAGCAACCAATTAAAAACAAACTATCGAGTTTTCTTGAGGAAAAAAGTATAACTACATAAATTTAATAATAAGGCAAATAACCATACATCAATTCATATTTGTGTTTAATTTGAAATTTCCTTTGAATTCAAGTATGAAAGTACCAACTTCTGAAAATGCCTGTACGGAATATGACTTTTTTTATGTTGGTTGTGTTTGTTTAAAATAATGTTGTGGTGAGAGACTTCGTCTACTTGAACTGACATGACGATATATATATATATTTGTTTTATCAATGTAAAAGTTTTTTTTTCTCTAACTGTACGTACTATTCAGTTCGTAACCAATTATGTATTTGCAGATGTCAAACGTTGTTTTCATTTCAGAAAACAGATACGCCCAAAGAACTTTCTACGGAAGGCCATAGGGGACCTAAAATAAAAAATCGTTATGTCAATATATATATCGTTATTTCGATATAATTAAATCGTTATTTCGATATATTAATATCGTTATCTCGATAAATATTTATTTCGTTATCTCGATATAATCATATCGTTATCTCGATATAATTATATCGTTATCTCGATATTTAAATCGTTATATCGATATATTTATTTCGCTATCTCGATATAATTACATCGTTATCTCGATTTATTTATTTCGTTGCCTCGTTATATCGATATTTAAATCGTTATATCGATATATTTATTTCGTTATCTCGATATGAATACATCGTTATCTCGATATATATATGGTGTATGGAATGACAGTAACAGGTACATGTCAGTCTGGCAGGTTTCATCTGACCTTGACCTCATTTTCATGGTGCATTGGTTAATGTATTCTTCTTTTTTTTTAGTCTACGTTTAAGTACTATAAGCAACAGTTCAACTACAAATGTATATTAGGTGTATGTAATGGGTACATTTTCTACGGCAGAAAAATATTCATATCATCAACAACCTTCCTTCTTGTGTTTTTTATGATAAGCTTAATTAACCCACATGTGCCGATGGGCTGCACCACCTTTTTATTTTTCGTATTTAATTCTTATAATACTTAATTTAACTTTAACTATAATAACACTATTATTAGTGCAATTAAATGAAATAATGAAAGAATGTTTTCAAATACAAATTAAACATGACGACGAATAGTGATCTCTATATGTCGCTTCTGCTTGCGCAGGCGACATAAAATGAGGGTCTACCCAACAAGCGCATGTGAATCAGTCTGCGACATTTCTAAACGATGGCAGGGTTCACCTGACCTCCACCTCATTTCATGGATCAGTGATCAAGGTTAAAGTAACGTGATTAGGTCCATTTCTCAGATACTTGTGTAGGAGCTATATAGTGAACACCTATATCAAGTTAGGTTCGATTCTGATTAGTAATTGTCAACGTACCCGTAGATACTCGCTTATAAGTCGGAAGTTTGGGAGTAAAATTCAGAACCCAGAGAGGGGTACCGACTTATAAGCGAGATCTAGCGACCAGAGGAAAAATCCAAGCTCGAGAAAAGTGGTCAGGAGTGAATTTCCTGGTAAAAACTACGTTGGTGATTACCAAACCTACATTAATCCCTAAATTAAAAGTTTTGGCGAAAATAAATGACTACAATACTGTCTTTGTGTTTTATTTGTTCTCTGGTAACCTTTTTCTGACAATTTGTGTTGAATTGCCGACTGTTTCCGGTTTGTGTATTGATTTTCATGGTCAAATGGTTTGTGCAGAAACCCAAAAGAAAGGGCTAAGAACCAAAAATGTAAACGAGATTACAATGTACCAACTATGTATAAGGATGTATTCAGCGGAGTTATTATGTCATTATTGTGATATTATGATATCAATCCAATACTTATTAATCATACAATAATAATAAAAAAAAATTGATTGTCATTACCAAGATCAAAATATTATTCATTAAAATGTCTCAGGTAAACACAAAGATTACAAAATTAATTGACAAGCCAATTATTTCCATTGATAACCCCTAATTAAGAGACAAAGAGTTGTATTCACTAAAGGTGTGAAAAATATCAGTGATAGGTAAACAGATGACACTAATGAGTTGGGAGTTATTTTAATATAAAGTAGATTAGCTTCACTTAATTTTTTTAATCCTTTAATCATCACAATATAAAAAGAATTATGAAGTCTACATGCTTCTTTAACACTGAGTTAAGAGTGCCCAGAAAAATTTTGATTGACCTTAAATTTTTTAAGGTTCATATTGGTTTATGTTCGCTTTTCTCAAACAATAGTTTGTTAGTAATACCCTACAAACTCATTGATGCATTACGTAAACAACACATGGCTAATCTGTAATGAAACGGTGAACAAAACAACAGGAATAAATACATCTTTATTATTAACAGCTATATAAATTATCAATGTCAACTAAATTCAAATCAAATAAACATGCATGCAGAAAATGAATATGATTCCTGTATTTGCATTGGTTTTACCGGCGTTTAGTAACTGTCAGCTGCAAAAAAAATGTCCCAATTTTGTCCGACTTATACGAGGGTCAAGACTAAATCCTCAGAATTTGGAGCTGAAAAGGATATCCGACTTATAGTCGGATCGACTAATAGGCGAGTATCTACGGTACGTCCACCAGGGGACTTTGAACATTCTGTTTGGTCGATTTTCAAGTGTTTTCTATTACTAATGAATTGATTTGATTGAATCTAATTATAAGTAAATATGTTCTTACCAAAGTCCTTAACAAGGGTTGTTACTTTTTGAGCCGATCCGAAATTCAAACTGTCTGGCCACTAGCGATGGTCAAAATTTGCATTGAAACCCAATGGAAAACCACATTTGCGTCTCCCTTTTTGAGAATCTCTAATCAGAATCGAACCAAACTTAATATAGGTGTTCACTATAAAGCTCCTACACAAGTGTTGTTACTTTGGAGTGGATTCGTTAAACAAGAGTGCACACGCTAAAATGTCTCGCCTGCTTTACTAACCATGATTGGTTTAATGTTGATAGTCCTACAGATAAAGTTTCACTACAAGTATCACATAAACTTAAAATTATCAATGATCTATGAAAATGAGGTCAAGGTCATATAAACCATGACAGACAGACATGTTCACCTTACAATCATTCAATCCATCAAATAAAGTTGAACTATTGCTTATAGTATCTAAGAAGGAGACAAAACAGGAAAACTAAACACTAACCAATGAACCAGGAAAAAGATGTCAAGGTCAGATGAACCCTGCCAGACAGACATGTACACCTCACAATCATTCCTTCCACCAAACATAGTTGACCTATTGCTTATAGTATACAAGAAAAAGACCAAACCATGAAACCTTGACATTGACCAATGAATCATGAAAATGAGGTCAAGGACAAATGACACATGCCAGACAGACATGTACACCTTACAGTCATTACATACACCAAATATAGTTGACCTATGGCTCATAGTATTAGAAAAACAGACCAAAACACAAAAACTTAACATTGACCAATGAACCGTGAAAATGAGGTCAAGGTCAGATGAAACTTTGCCATACTGACATGTACCCCTTACAATCATTCCATACACCACATATAGCTGACCTACTGCTTATAGTATCTGAGAAACGGACCTAATCACGTTACTTTAACCTTGATCACTGATCAATTAAATGAGGTGGAGGTCAGGTGAACTCTGCCATCATTTAGAAATGTCGCAGACTGATTCACATGCGCTTGTTGGGTAGATCCTCATTTTATTCACTATTCGTCGTCATGTTTAATTTTTATTTGAAAACATTCTTTCATTATTATGAAGATTTTTCTGCCTTAGAAAATGTACCAATTACAGTCATTACATACACCTAATATACATTTGTAGTTGAACTGTTGCTTATAGTACTTAACAAATAGACTTAAAAAAAAAGAATACATTAACCAATGCACCATGAAAATGAGGTCAAGGTCAGATGAAACCTGCCAGACTGACATGTACCCGTTACAGTCATTCCATACACCACATATATGTCGATATAACGATGTATTTATTTCGAGATAATGAAATAAATATATCGATATAACGATTTAAATATCGAGATAACGATATAACTATATCGAGATAACGAAATAAATATTTACCGAGATAACGATATAAATATATCGAGATAACGATTTAATTATATCGAGATAACGATTTAATTATATCGAAATAACGATATATATATTGAGATAACGAAATAATTTTTTTTTTTTAAGGTGCCCTATGGACTTCCGTACCTTTCTTTGTTTTGTTTTTCAAAAGAAATTAAGTATTTGCAATTATATTAAAATAGTTATCTATTTTTAAGTGTTTATATACTTATATTTATTTATCAATAAGAATTTATTAGGTTCATTATAATTGTTCATTTGTTAAAGATATTAATGTTCTCAAAAATGGGTAAACAAAAGTGTACTACGTTTTTCACTGATTTAAAGTAGATAAAATGTATATATACTTATATTGCTTTTGATATAAAAAAAAATATACATTTCAAGTAATATAAAATTGAAATGATACTTACCTTACCGTACCTATATACCATACGCATCCACCCGACTAACACTTTAGCAAGTTAAAGTTTTAATTGTCCAGCAGAAAACTTTGCGACAGAAATTGATTTTGAAAATCTTTGATGACAAACTTTTGTGAACGATTTATTCTAAATCAATGGCATAAAACGTTGATTACTAATTAGAGTTTTCTTAGTTTGGACAGTTTAATTTGTTAATGGCAGTTGTGTAATACCTTTAACTAGATCGATGTCTTCCTACTGTCCCACGCCCTATCATATGATAACACAAATTCGCTAATATCTGGATATATCTGTTGTACATGAAACAGGCTAAGTTATAGTGCAGATGACCATTTGTTCGATTAAACATAATAAAAGTTTATTTACATAAAATAAAAACTTGGCAAGATTTTTGTTAATATACCCTTTAATTATTTAACTTATTTAGGTGCTCTTAGGTTACTCTATACAATTTTATAATTTTAATACATGCAGAGTAGATTTATATAATAGATTTAAAATATTTGCCTCTGTCATATATTCGTAATGTTTTTTATCGATCATCATGATTCAATAATTTCATTTGGATTCACACGTTTACCTCTTTCATTCACTAGTCGAAATAATTACATCTAATGCGAGAAAATATGCAATTTCTGTGAAGCTAAATGATCGCACATATAAACCACTAGAAGAATTAAAAAGAAAATAGCATCCAGAATGTGGCGGGATTACGCATTTTAGTGGCATTTTAGTGGCATCCCAACCCGCTTCTAACCTAGGACGACTGTATAACAGTACAACATAAGAATCAACGGAACTATAAAGATCAGTTGAAAAAAGCTTAACTAATCAGATGTATAACAATAGAAATACATATAACAAAAAACATAAGTGGACTTGTACCTGCACATCGTAACAACCAAAAGACTCTAAGTAAAGATCTAAGAGAAGTTGCAGTAATTGACAGCTAGTTTAAAGCCATCAACTACTAATACTAAAAATCCTTCTTCTAAGAACAAATTATCAACCAGTACAAATCCAGAAACCAATGGCAATGGATTTAGTAAAAAGACGTCACAAACAGTCAAATAATTTACTGATATCAAAATCAATATTACTACCAATAAAAACAATACTCAAAGATCTAATGACAGGGTTGCATTGGTAACTTTTTAGAATAAATTTGTTTAAAGGATCGATTAATTCACTAGAACCGTTCTAAATTTCCGGGCACGATAAACATGATCTCCGTAAAAATGAGGATGTTCCTGTTTCAAATAAGTTTAACTTCGAAGTCACATCTTTAGTTAATAAACGTTTTAAGTAATTTGTGGTAACGAATTTCCAATTTACCAGTAATACATGAATAACGTTAATTTAATTCTAAAAAGTCACGACAGACCCGGGTATAGGGCACGAATTGCGAAATATAAACACCGTAAGATTGTGCGTAAGGAACACATCATCATAAAAAAGGAAAATAAACATTTGGGAAGAAAACTTGTAAACGTGTTGAATTTCCCGTGTAAAAAAATGAAATAAATTAATCTAGAAAAAGACAGTATGAACGTATAAATCTATAGATATTTCTAGATTATTTAACAAAAAAAATGTATCATCAAGATCACGGTAAGTGTTGTTGAATTTATCAGTTAAATGCAATTTGGACGGGTCTTAACTGAGTTAGGTCCTAAACTGTGATTTATAAGAGTACACACTAAAGTCTGCTGTCTCTTTGACATATTCCCCATTTCCATTCTCAATTTTATTAAAAGGGTGCAATAGTATCAATAGAATACATACAATCCGTTGATAAACTTTGTTGGCGAAACGTATATAAATATCACCAGAAGAATAATTAACAACTACAGTCATCTCACCACACGGCAAGCATGCAGTAAGTGTATTTAGCATATTTACCTTACTCATTATAGAGGAAGGGTAAAATAAGTTGCAGTAAATATATTTGCAATCAGATGAACCAAATGACCATTTAATTAAATTAGAAAAAATTTATTTGATAAGATTGTGAGGAAGTGTAGTGTAAAGAGAAGAAAAGTCAAAACTGTAAATGGAACCAAAAGGACCATCAACAGCACGTAATTGATTTAAAACATCCAAAGATTTTTTGCACGTCAAATATAGTTAATTCCTTAATTTTTATATATTGTATAACAGAAGATTATGATAATTTCTTTGATTGTAGTTAAGGAATTTGTCTCAAAGGCAATTATTCCACAGCTTCTTTCATTTTTAAAGTTAAAAGCAAACGAAGATTATGTGTAAAACACTAACTAGTTTCCGAAATGAAAAGATAGTTAACTGGTTTTATGTTTGACTATTTAACATACACATAGCAGGGACTTCCAAAATGCTCAGAATAGGCATTGAGCTGTGATGTGGTTATAATATTTTGTTATGACTATATGACTATCTGTAAAGTGCAAAGAATTCTATTTGAATTTACAATATTTTTCATTCTTTAGAACGTCCGTTTAGTATATACGGCATACCAGCTCCCCATTCTTGGCTGTTGTGTCGGCCGGTTAACACAAACCGCATTGAAAGTTCTGGAAGTTTATTATTTATGAATAAATTTATGCTTTATCAACATAAATTTTTACTTTTATCTTAAAATTTTGTATATTACTATTATTTTTAGATTTGATATATTGTACAAATCTACATAGACAACATGATGTTCTCAACTGTAATTTGAGGTAGCCCATCTTTGTTATTGATATAATGATATAAAGCAGACTTTTCAGTGATGGTAGTTTTCTTCATCTTTAGTTAAGTGAATTAGACAGTTTTAATTATTCGATATTTGTCATCATAATCAGTAAAATCAGATTGTTAACTGATGTTGCATGTGTCTCCTCGATAACATCTTAACTACCTTATAACAGATCTTTCACGAAATTATCACAATACTTTACCACAATAACCTATTTCTTCAGGATTACTTTTCTCGATATACCGAATGACAGCTGTGTCAACATGTTCTTCAAATCGTCCATTAAATTCAGTAAAACTATATTTCATCTCTACCTGTTACCCTGATTTATTTTTGTAATTATCTGTAATATGCATCGAGTAGAGTCCTCACAACGATTCGAACATTTAGCAAATAATAGTTATCGTGAAATGATGTACAAAAATAGACAGAATCATTTGACTTACTACTTCAAATAAATTTATTGAGAACAAAATTCTTAATAAAAGAAGACAAAATCGAAAATTCATTTATAAATATATTTTTCATGGATTAGAGCTGGTATTTACAGATCCACGTATTTGTTAGTCATTCCTGTTTAGCAAAATATCGATACCTATAAAATTTTTAAAGTGTAAAATCAAATCTATTACATCATTGTTCAATAAATCTGTAATTTGAAGCTTATAATTGCGTATTGGTATTGAGACCAACGTTTATCGTTCCTAATTCCAGTACGTCATATGTTTTTCTTGATCAAACTATTTTTTTATATTATATATTATAGAGATATTTGGCTCGGAATCAAGGTATACTTATGAATATTAACATATGTTGTATTCGTTTTAGCATATACTTAATAAAGAATATACTGATTTCAATATATATGACAATGATCCACGGGAACATTTCTGTATATGCTGAATATATAGGATATGCATCAATGAATTTGGCATATGCTTTCATCAAGAGTTATGACATCGAAACTACGCCATCAATATATTATTAAAAGGGCCATGATGAGCATAGATAAATGTACGACAAAGCACTGTTAATAGTTGTATTGCACGACTTAACACTTATCAACCAACATTCTTAACAAAATGAAAAAGACAAGACTGTTAAATTGCTGTAGTACCCAAAGTAGAATTTATGATTTCTGTTTTTTTTAATCTTATAGTTGATATGTTTTCCTCGGTTTCAGTTTGTAACTTAATCCATTAATTACTTTCGAACAGCCGTATACTACTGTTGCCTCTATTTAGATAATTCGAAAATGTATCTTTACTCAAAACTGGAAAGAAGATTATTTCTCTGCTTGCATATGTAACGATGATGGAAGTTTTAAACGACATTGACTGGCTAAAAAGCCCTTGCACGGTCGGTTACTTGTGTGTGTTCTATTTTCATGCCCCTCCTACGATAGTAAAGGGGCCTTATGTTTTCTGGTCTGTGCCTCCGTTCGCCCGTTCGTCTGTGTTTCCGTTCGTCTCTGTTTCCGTTCGTCTGTGTTTCCGTTCGTCTGTGCGTCCGTTCATCTGTGCGTCCGTTCGCTTGAGGTTAAAGTTTTTGGTCAAGGTAGTTTTTGAAGAAGTTGAAGTCCAATCAACTTGAAACTTAGTACACATGTTCCCCATGATATGATCTTTCTAAAATATTAATGCCAAATTATAGTTTTGAACCCAATTTCATGGTCCACTGAACATAGAAAATGATAGTGCGAAGTTCAGGTTAAAGTTTTTGGTCAAGGTAGTTTTTGATGAAGTTAAAGTTACATCAACTTGAAACTTAGGACCCATGTTCCCTATGAAAAGATCTTTCTTATTATAATTCCAAATTATAATTTTGACCCCAATTTCATGGTCCACTGAACATATAAAATGATAGTGCGAGTGGGGCATCCGTGTACTATGGACACATTCTTGTTTTGTGTATTTATACATCCCATCATTGTCTTATTGTATTATTGCGCAATGGAAATTACTTTGTATTCCTTCATTTTGCTAGTGTTCTTTGTCTATATTGAGAGCCCAGGTGGTCGTGTGGTCTAGCGGGACGGCTGCAGTGCAGGCGATTTGGTGTCACGATATCACAGTAGCATGGGTTCGAATCCCGGCGAGGGAAGAACCAAAAATTTGCGAAAGCAAATTTACAGATCTAACATTGTTGGGTTGATGTTTAGACGAGTTGTATATACATTATGTACACAGCCATGTATCACCATCATTGATGGCGATCCGATGGATACATCTGTTGTAGGGTTGTCACTGACTCAGACGTACTTATGAATATAGTTATTTTCTGTGACTGTATCTTACATTAATTTGTAGGATCCTTTACTATAGATAATTTAGCTGATCTGTAACAATAACATCTTCATGCCTTATATATCATGTACTGTAGTACGCCGCTAGATTAAAACTGACGAGGAAAGGTAACATATGGCCAGCGAAAGCTCTTTTTTTTGAGAGCCCAGGTGGTCGTGTGGTCTAGCGGGACGGCTGCAGTGCAGGCGATTTGGTGTCACGATATCACAGTAGCATGGGTTCGAATCCCGGCGAGGGAAGAACCAAAAATTTGCGAAAGCAAATTTACAGATCTAACATTGTTGGGTTGATGTTTAGACGAGTTGTATATATATATATTATATAAACGAGTCTAAATTGAAAACTACGTTCAAACCTATGATTGCGTTTGATAAAAACCGCAATTTTTATACGTGTGTATGTTAAACAAATTTCGTTGTAGAAGGGTCTAAAAACAGCACAAACAACATTTTCCAAAAGACCAAAAAAGTGAAAAAGTATATTTAAACAAAACGCATTTGACTCACAGGTCGAACAACTGATGTTCTTTAACCCTGCTGACTGCCATTGGCGATTGTTAAATAAAATAGATCACAAGATGTAACAAAATGGATCTTAAAATAAATTTAATACTAAACATAAAAACTTGTTAAACTTGTGGCCGCGATGTTATGTCACAAAAATACGGTGTCAATTTGTTTTAGTACACCAGATCCGGATTTCGACAATAAATGTCTCTTCAGTGATGTTAGGGATCGAAACGGTATTTGGAAGGCAATATAAAGAGTATCCTCATTTTTAGAAAAACTAAACTCATTTTTAGAAAAAAGTACCCTCATTTTTAGAAAAAGTACCCTCATTTTTCGAAAAAGTACCCTCATTTTTAGATAAACTCTTGAATTTAAAGAGTTAATATAGGATGAACGGATCATATAAACCGGAGGGAAAATATGATACAAAGCCCAAACAAAAAAATATAAACGAGTCTAAATTGAAAACTACGTTCAAACCTATGATTGCGTTGGATAAAAACCGCAATTTTTATACGTGTGCATGTTAAACAAATTTATATATATATATAAGAAGATGTTATATGAGTTCCAATGAGACTAATCTCCACCCAAGTCACTATTTGTAAAAGAAACGCCTTTTTGTTTAATTTTACATATTTATTTGTTTTACATAGTGATTAAGATGATAATACAATGTTGACTGCTGTACCTCAATTTTGGACAATGTTACTTTAGGTCTGTTTTATTTTGCTCACAAATCTTCGTAAATATAATGAAATGTAATGCGACAGTCATACAAGTGAGGTGTTCAGGTAGTTATCATAGTAGGTTCAATCCACCATTTTCTACATTAGAAAATGACTGTATCGAGTTAGGAAAATGATAGCTGTTATCCATTCGATTGATGTGTTTGAGCTTTTGATTTAGCCGTTTGAATACGAACTTTCCGTGTTGAATTTTCCTCTGAGTTTTGAATTTTTTGTTATTCTACCATTTGTATGATTTTGTTTATTGATTTGTAATAATCTGTGAACACGTTTGATACTATAAAAAACGTTTATGTGATTTATTTGTCTTTATGTAGCCAGAATTTTATAACATGTATAAACTAAACATGGTACATGTATGTTACCTTTCTGGAAATGTTGGTTATCATTTAAGACACAACGTTTAACTGTGAGATACATCTGAAATGACTGATATAACACCAAATACATATCATCGGATGGTCTACCATCAGAGGAAAACATTTATACTGTACAAATGTTTCATGCGTGGCCGTATGTGCAAATCGTACGAGAATCATGTAAATCTACATTTTTTTAATCCTTGGGTCAATACAGACGCTAATTTAAAGAACATGTATTACTTGATTTATTTCACTTGACTGGGTGAGGTTTAACCGGTTCTCTTATTTAATACCAGTCCATCTATTGACAGGTTTTTCGGGATAAACCCAACAATGAAGTTTCCAGTTATTCGCCTCATTTCATACACTCTATTCATTAGTATATCCGTGTGATGATACTGATAGGCGAAAAGAATATATAGCTATTTAATGTACCAGGATTATAATTTAGTACGCAAGACGAGCGTTTCGTCTACATAAGACTCACCAGTGATGCTCATATCAAAATATTTGTAAAGCCAAACAAGTACAAAGTTGAAGAGCATTGAGGATTCAAAATTCCAAAAAGTTGTGACAAATACGGCTAAGGTAATCTATATAAAAAAGAAGCTGTGGTATGATTGCCAATGAGACAACTATCTACAAAATACCAAAATGACACAAACATTACCAACTATAGGTCACCGTACGGCCATCAACAATGAACAAAGCCCATACCGCATAGTCAGCTATAAAAGGCCCCGATAAGACAATGCAAAACTATTCAAACGAGAAAATTAACGGCCTCATTTGTGTAAAAAAAACCACCACAATGAATGAAAAACGAATACGTAACACTTAAACAAACGACAACCACATGCCTGGGATAAGAAAATCCTTAGTTTTTCGAAAAATTCAAAGTTTTGTAAACAGGAAATATATAAAAATGCCCACATTACTGATATTCATGTCGAATCAGTTATCATTATAACGGCCATACTCCTTATCACATACATCTTCAAATAGCCTTACGTATGCTAATTAAAACGTAAGCTCCGCTTGATCAACTGGTTTTCAATAAAACTTTTATAATATTCGAATGTTTTTCCGTTTACGAACCTGATAACCGACATAAATTGCATTTCTATTATACTATATAAATGCAAGACGTTTTGATTTAAGTAGAAAACAGGAAATTAATTTGTAAGATGTTGTGCACCACAAATGTGTTACATCAATGCTTTATTGTTTTAAACTCCGTTACACTGGCTTTATGTCTCCGCAATTTAAGTTCAGTGTCTTATGAATTGCTGGCAGGTGCAGTCACATCCATGATTTGACAAACATGTCTATTGATTCATATGATAATGCAATAAACTTTATAACGAAGTGCATTTAGAGCTTATTCATTTAAAATTATTTTTTATTGAAAATATCATTTTTCATGTTTTTCTCGCTATTTTAACTAATAAATAATGCGGTCAAAAGTAATTTAAGCAATGCAAATGAATAAACAAAATTAGCTGGTATTGCCATTACTTACATGTATTCGTTGAAAGCGTTTGATAAAATGGCAAGGCGACAACTTGTGATAATTTACTGTAGTGGACTCCGTAAACGAGTGAAGATTTTACTTGGTTTATTTTAAACATTCGATTAAGTTGTTTACCGTGTACATTTTCACTTACATTTTTTTATGTATATTTTTTTATTGATTCTAGACATTTCAAAATCCGTTTTATTCTATGAAGAGCTGAATAATTGTCAAGCTATCTAAGATGCAAGTCATGTAATACACCTTTTATTTTAATGATCATCAATTGTATGGTCATGGTACATTAATCTAACAACAAAGTATTTGAATATGTATGAAAAATCTTGGATTAAGAACTAATGGAATATCAAATTGCATTAAAGACAATAATATTACGCATTTATGTCTTTCAACTCATTTTACTCTGCACATATACCATAGTGCAGACTTATATGATGTAACAAGGATAATGAATAATGTATAATTATAACTAGTTTTAAACTATTTCTACTCTTTTCTATTAAGCTGTATGTCATTAAGAATTATCATTATTTTCCCTTACGTAATTTTACGTACTTATGTCTCATCACAAGAGGGATGGTCAAAACTCCATAAGGAACATTCATGTCAGGTTGGTTTTTATTCTATTCAGTGTGATTCTCTTATTTTATAGTAAAAAACTTTAATTAGAGAAAAAAAACATTTTAGTGCTAACACAGTTTCATATTATATACAACTTAAATTTTCCTTCGGGGCACCAATAAGTATAGAGTATGATGATTAGTTATCATGTCTTTAAACATGTTAAAGAAAACTTGAAAATCGTATTTAATTCAGGAAAATGTTTTCAAATTTATTAGAGACAAACATTTCAAAATTTGGGAAAATAGTTCATTTGAGAAAAATATTTAATTTTTTATTTTAGAAAAAAAATTCAAGTTCGTCCTGGTCCGCGTTCTCACTTTCTGGTCTTTAATTTTATTCTCATCAAAAGATGCATTACCCACTGTTTTATAATTCATAACTTTGTTTATTTGAATTAAATGGTAAACATAAATTATGATCTTTAAACATGAAAGTTATATTGAAACTTGTTACGAGGAAAAAACAGTGCACATTTTCTGTTTTTAATATTTATTAAGTTATGTTAGATGACAGACCCTGTTATAATATCCGCCGTATAGCATTATTAAACTGTTAATTATTAAAATGAAATGATTGAGATTGGATTTTTTTCACAATGTACAATGTACAATGTACATGTAACTTGTATGAAAGTGTATGCTAATTCGGTTTACAAAACTTGACCTTGAAAGAATTTTGCTATCAATTTTGGTTTTTATATGCCAATATACTTTTTTTGTTTTGTTTTTGGCTTTGAAATCGCTAGTAGCGAACGTATCCTGTGGCGGTTGATCTCTTTAATACAATTGCGTTCCGTTATATCAACTTCTATGAACTACAAATGATGCTGAATGTAAAATTTAGTGTTAATTACATATTAGATAGGAAAAAAAGACCATCACATATAGGTTTATTTATGAAATAATTCTAGTTGTAACCGTGAATCTCGTGATAAATACATCAAATTTTTAATAGAAAACTATAACAAACCTAATTTCAGTTAAATTGGTAAAACACATGGTTCCATCTCCTTTAACGCCTGAAAATGAAGGTGTTAACTACAGATAGTTTAATTATGTTCCATATCACTGGTACTTTAATTTACTAAAGTTTAAAGGAGTAGGTTCAGTAAGACCCCTTTTGGCCCCAAAATATAGCAGTTTTAGAAAAATGTTAAAATGTAAACTATAAGTGTTTTTTTTAAAGTATAATGCCACTGCTACATAAATATGGGCTTTTTTTGGCATAACCGTACACATATATCGGATACTTGCATCAGTAAATCATGCTAAATTACTGAAATCTTCAAAATATTAGCATTTTTGTTGAATTTAAGACGGTTTCCGTCATAATTGAAAGTGGCCGCATTCGTATTCATTCTTTATATTCAAATGTAAGTTGTGTCTAATGATAATACATAAAATATATAAATGTTGATGATGAACACAAATGCAGCCACTTTTATTTTTGAGAAAAACCATCTGAAAAGTGATAGTTTTTGGCATATTTGATAGATTTGTCATATCTAAGCTGGAATCGGAGCATTTTTAAGAATTGAATCATTTTAAATCTTTTACAAAAGATAATTGAATCAATTGAAATAAACATTTTAGTGTTAAAAAAGTGTCCAAAATATTTCGTCGGATGAAATTGAAATTTGAGGCCAAAACCGGTCCTTACCGGACCTACTCTTTTCCTAAATCTATCAAGTAGTTATAAATTCAGGAGAAATGAATGACCTCTGAATGGAGACTGGTTACGTCTTCGCATTTTTGAATTTTACAAACGTTCAATCAGTGATTAATTGACACCTTATGGCAATACAACTACAAGTACAAATAATTTTATTAAATTATCAATATGAATAGGACGCATGATTATTCTAACATATATAGTGCAACTAGATGTCGTATATTTAGAAGTGATGAGGGTAAAATAACGTTTTTGAAAAAGAGTTTTTGTTTATTATTTAGTTTGGTCATTTGGTCTTCACAGGTTGCAGTTGCAGACAAGACGTACAATCGGACGGTAGGACGGTAGGACGCATTTAAGTGTGCCCAAATTGCTGGATACAGCACGCGATATATCTGTATATTTTTTTCTTATAGTAGTGAGTTGCTCTCTGTCAGATTTGTGTTTCGTTGATTGTTTTATGCATCAATTGTTGTTTACTTTTTCGTTTCATTTCTCATGTTGTAAATGCAGGACTTAAATAGCTTACTTTTTTTGTGGAAGGTTAATTTGTACTGTTCAAAATGAACCTATATGCGTTACTATGTTTTTTCATTGTGTTAAGCCTTCCAATTGATAATCATAATGTGTCTATCTATGTTGTAATGTTATACTATTGTTTCAGAAAAAGGAGAAGGTTTGGTACCATCAAAACGTTTAATCACGCTGCAATTGTTTGCATCTGTCCTAAGTCAGGAGTCTGATTTTCGGAGGTTGTCGTCTGTTGTTTGGAGTCCATAAGTGTTTCGTTTTTCTCGTTTTTATATGGATTAGACCGTTGGTTTTTCCGTTTTAATAGTCTGACACTAGTCATTTTTGTGCCCTTTATTGCTTGCTTATTGACGTAAGCCAATGCTCTGTGTTGAAGGCCGTACCTTGACCTATAATGGGTTATTTTTATACATTGTTACTTGGATGGAGAGTTGTCTCATTGGCACTCATATCACATCTTCTTATATATATATATCTATAGTAATTTACACCGTTTTATATAGACTCTGGTAGATTGATGGTCTATTTGCAATCCCAGAAATTAAAATTAAGTAAAAAGAAAAGATGAAATATTGCTTAAAACTTACAAGATGCCAAGATGAAACGATATTCGACCGTGTTAATTTTGGTGTATATTAAAGGTATCAAATACATAGCGGGGATGGTCGATTGATCATATGAGGCTTTTAGCTGATATGTAGTCATTATAAGATCATGATGACTTCCTACTATTTAAACATGTATATCCTTGAATATAGAATTAGACTTATCACCGAGTGTGTTTTTACATGAATAACATGACATTTTGATCAGGATATGCCTACCCTTCTAGAGTTGAAATGTTGTTGCTCGGGTTCGTGTCTCTCTGTCATAAAATTTCTTTTTCATGTAATTGATGTTTTTTTAATACTGTTTTTTGGCTATTGGTCATTAGTTGACATAATGTCGTAAGTGTGTCATCAATAATTTTAATATTTCTTTGGTACTTTCCGCCTTTCTTTTTTGAAAAAATACTGCGTTTTATTGATAATTCATTATTAACAGTGTGGCTTCACATGATGGTTAATACTTGCACAACAGGAAACTCTACCATTATAAACACACCATTCCTCGCTCTCTTTTTTAGTTCAGAATATTTTCTTTGTATACATTGATATGCCTCTACATATGTGATTGACCAGACTGCACACCAGCAAACTACGTTCGACGAACTCGATCCTCAGTGTTTCAAATTTTATCAATAAAAGTAACGAAAGTCTCAAAAGTCAAGACCAAACTGCCGATCATGATAAATAGCGTAGACATTGAAATAGAAAATAAAAATAGATTTATGGTTGGAAAATTTTATTTTAATGAAGCAGTTAAAAAAATCAGGGGGTGATCCTACTTAAGAAATGCCTTGCTGCGAAGATATTTGCAAGTATAAATGTGACAAGATAAAGAATATCGTAACCTAACTGTATTCTTTAGGTTATATTTTTTTAAGGATTTGAAATTATTAAAATTTAAAAATGATATAAAGTCTAATGCAAAAAATGTAAGTCATATTTTAAAAATTGATGCAAGTTACATAATATTTATATATACTCGTGGCAGCTACATATATAGTTTGTTGTATCAAATTGTCCTTAGAATGTATTCTAGTAAAAAATACACCGTTATACATGTATGCACGAAATTTATAAAGTATTATAAACATTTTATATCACTTTTCCATATATTAAATCAATATCTTGAGAGTAATTGTTCCCAAAAATATATGTGCGCTTTTTGCAAATTCGTGGGTTTTTTGTATGCTGTTATTATTCACGGTAGAGACCACTGTGATTAACTTCCTCGTAATGAAAAGAAGATCCCAATACCAACAACCATGATCATCAAATTGGTTAAACACATGGATCCATCTCCTTTAACTCCTGAAAAATAACAGTATAAACTACAGATAATTAATATAATGATATAGAAATAAAAGGAGAAAATCAATGTATTTGTAATTTCAAGCATCAATTATATTCTTTGTGAAGGTTACTTTATTTCACCAAAGTTTAAATCTCATAAATCTATATAAAAATTATAAAAATTCAGGTAAAACAAATAAACTTTGAAAGGAAACTTTTTACGTCTACAGAAAATGCGTTTCATGCTGTACTTGCATATGCGAATCACTTATTTATATGTCAAATCGGAAAAAGAACCCCATCGGTAAATTTAAAGTCTGGTATCTTATTCCAATATGGTGGTGGTAAATTAAGACAAATATATTCAGAATTGGGTCTTCCATCTTCTTCGACATCTTTTGTTTTGTTGCCTTGTTTGCCCTTTCGATTCAAGAGCCACTAGTTGGTCTGTTGTGGACGAAACGCGCGTCTGGCATACATATTATTAATTCTAGATTCCTTGCCGAATTGATAAGATACATCGTGTTGGTCAACTAATTCATGTTGGTGACCATGACCATAATAAAGCGTCGACTTCCGTCATTGTTTTTCATTTGTTTTTCGGGACAGTTTCATGTACAGAGCATTTCCCTTATAATGAAGCGTGCATTCTATAAATATACATGTGCGTTCCTAATAACTTTAAATATATAAACGCTATATAAGTGAATGATACTCTGCATAATAAAAAGGCCAAGTAGTGTGGTGATATATAAAGTAATAGAAGTATAACGCTGTTCAATAGTCATATATCGAATTAAACTAAAACAAATGCGAGTCACAAAACCAAAACAGAGGGAAACCCATACTGTAAAATTGAAAATTTCGTGGAGGATTGAATTTCATTTATTTCGTGGAAAGAATATATCCACGAAATTAAAGCCCCCACGAAAATTTAGCCGCCATATAAAAGCACTTACATTTAAGGAAACCACGTTAACTTTGTAGAATTTGTTTAAGTTAAATTCGATTTATGACTACAAAACAACAAATATTGTACACGAATATAACATTTCGTTGCGATGACATATGCACATTTACTTCTAATAATCAAGTATTTCTTCGTGGGAAAAACACTTAAACAAAGTTTGCTTTGTAAAATGATCATGATGACTGTCTACTGTTTGAAAATATCGTATGTATATCCTTAAATATAGAAGGATCAATAATTCTATTCGTTTGTAATTTTGTTTAGAGTCTTTTTCATACTAATACATCAGCGCTGGATGCTTTGAGTCCAATGTCCTTCGATATGTATTTTCATATAAAATATGTGTATGATTGCAATGAAAAAACTATTCGACATAGTCACCATGACATGGATTTCAGCAGTTATAGATGGCGATCTTTTGACCTTCAACGATGAACCATTGAATTCCGTATACAAAGCATATAGAATGCTCATAATTTAGTTTGCCATATGCACGTGTCGTCTTAACATGAATTACCAGTGAAACTCAAATACGAAGATAAAGAGCATTAGAAACAAAATACATTTGATTTAAAAAGGGCTACGGCACTTTATTACTTGGGGTGAAAAAACGTTTAGTGTTTCGTAGTTTTGTGTATTTCCAAATTTTATAATTAGCACATCTGAAGAAAAGGAAAATATCAATGATAGTTCAGGTTAAAGTGTACAAAAAATCAAACACGATAAAAAACCAAACAATCATAAAAAAAAAACCCACAGAAAATAAACAAACCACCGTACTACAAGCTTCTGACTCGGGATAATTAGTTTGTTTCTAAGTATTGCCCGTATTATAAACCATTTTGATTTAGCAATTAGTAGTAAATGCAGTTAATGTTCATGGGTAATGCAAACATTGGTAATGACTGTATAAGTTAACAGTATTGATATCGATATGAATCACGGTTTCAATGTTTTTATCAATCCACAAGCTGAATTCTTTCATTGAACGCGAAAAAAAATATGTATCTAGGTTAATGCACATGATTGTTTATTTGTCCCATATCACACACATTGTCAACCAATCTGATCGCTTGAACAGAGCTGTTTGAAATATATTGAAATTTCGGTTTGAGATTAGTATTATTTAATTTATTACATGCTAATATTTTTTCGAATATCTTCAAAACAAAACTGCAGCAATTTTATTTTGGATTTCAAAAATCAAGAAATGGGTGAAAAAATCAGCAAAAAAGATTTAAATTGGCGAGTTTTTCATGGTAAGTATTTTATAAATCTATACACACACATTTCTTTACTGTTTATTCTCGTAAATTCATTCAGTAGTAAAAAAAACCATGGATATCTTAAAAATCCACGAGTTTAACCTTAATTTCTCTCTCAGTTATCAACATGTTTACGACAAAAGTCAACCTTTATAACAATTTGTTTATTCTTCTGTTCTCGTTATCAAACAACTCGGTTATCTCTTTTGTTAAGTATACGTTGTCGTCTACTCGAGTTTCACTGTGTCTCCTTTAATGAAGTCAAGGGTAAAAGATAATACATCGCATTCTTAATATATGTAACAAATCATTTATGATCACTGAACCTGTTGTGGACTATTGAGAGATAAGATAAAATAACCATTTCAACAACTCCTTGTCTTTTTACATGCAACTCATTCAAATACAACAAATGAAACCAGGGTGTCACATTGTAATTGCAAAAAGATATAGATTTCACGTTTTGTGGATTTCATTGTCGTTGTGTTTTGTTTATTGCCATGATGTAGTTATTTTTTCATGCGACCTGCTATACAGCAGTTTTCTTTGGTTGGTGTCTTTTATTCTTGTTGTAGTATGAATAAATTTTGTCATATTGTGTCGTAGGTCTTTTATAGCATACATACAACATGGGTTTGTTCATTGTTGAAGGCTATGTGATAATCTGTAAAAATCTTTACCTTTGTGCAATAGATGTTATTTGTTGTTTTGTCTATCATGCTATATGTGCTTATTGTAATACTGAATGGGGAATATACTATAACATTATATGTTGCTACAATAACATACCGTTATCATTTGCAGTTACATTGAATAACAATGTGTCACAGCTTGCATCTAAGCATCCTTGTGATGATAGAATCTTGATAGAAAAACCGCCTATGTTGCCATTGAGATCGCCCGTTTGTGTCATTTTCTTTAAGTCGTTTATAGTAGTGTTAATATTGGTTGGTACAGTTGTGTTTTTTACGTCTAGATCATAAACATTTCGGTCAGTTAGAAAGATATTGATAAACGTTTTGCTGGAAGCAGAAATGTTTAAGCTAATTTCAGGGTCAGAAAACCAAAGAACCCCGTTTTCCTGCCAGTGAAGTTTGTACGCCATGGAATCTACGAAATCATTTAAAATTTTCATTTTAGTATCCGAATTTGATCGTCGGCGCCTACCAGAAATAAATAAATATTTCAACTTCAGTTTAACTAAGCGAAGGGGTCCATCAAAACTAAAACTGGGAAGGAAAGACATAGTGCATTGTTTTAAAGTTTCGAACATGCTTCTGATTGTACGAAGTGACGAATCGGTCGACACTCTTAAGCTGGATTGGATTGTCCAAAATACAGAGAAGTAATCTGATGCACCTAGATTGCAAACGGAAATTGAAGGAGACTCTGGAATTGGTTTAACATAACATGGCGTGTGAGAATCAAACGCTATTCGCTTCACATCCTTGCATGTGTAAGATAGATAAGGACGGAGAGTTTGTACTAAAGAAACTTGCAGACATTTTCTGACGGCATCTATCCACTGTTGTCCGTCCTGTGAAAAATCTTGATAATTTTGTGAATACAAATTACAAAATTTTGTAGCAAACGCAATTGCATAGTCGTCTTCTGTTCCGTTGCATTTAAACTTTCTCTCTAAACAATCCCGATACCAGGAACAGTCTGCTCCTGAAGGACTGTAACACCTCGAGGGTAAAGTCAAATTGGACTCTGTATATTCCTGGCCATTTTCACATTTGCAATCATCATAAACTGATCCCGACTCCACGTCATGAAGTTCTATCATGCATTGGTAGTAACAATATGTTCTGCTTCTGTCACTGCACTGATATTTACCCTTCGTCTTTTCTTTTATATATACATCAGTAAGACATGTGCCCCATTGATATGCATTATAATAGGTAGTAGACTGGAAGCATTCAGTAACCCCACTCGGTCCAGTATCGCGATCACATTCTCCTTCTACAACACGTACACATGACAGGAAAAGTATATAATAGAAATATGCTTGCGTAAACATGTTCAACAGAGTTACTTGGTGATCATTGACATTCTAGCCAGTTTACACATAACATGAACAATCAGAATTCAAACTTATATTTATCTTGTTGCAAAATCCGAAAAGATAACCCATGACATGTCATGAATATGATAACGCTTTATCAAAGGAAAATATTAAAGTAAACAACAAAATTGTTTTTGATTTACAAATTAACGCGTTTTACGTTCACACATTAACTCAATGATGACGTAGCATCGTTATTGCATGTACGATTGTTTTGGTATATTTCTAGCTTAACGTTTATCATTAAATGTTTGAGATTTTGGGAAACCTGAATTTACAATTTAATATTAAAAAAAAACATTTTGAATGACTTGTAACGTTCTTGCTTAAAGTGCAACTCATGTGGAATAAATCTATAATGCTATGACGTTATGGTTTTGTTTGAAGGAAAATAATGTAAACGTTTGCATGTTATGGTTGTTGTTTTTTATTGATCTTCATATAGGTACACCATCTTCTTATTTTAATAGAATTTTACTAATGATTAAATTGGGTCCTACTATGCAATCAGAATTATTTTGAACAAACTCTTTTTCTGATAGATTATATAGAATTATTGATTTTGATTAATATTTGTTTAATTCCTTCTCAGAAAGTTTCATATGATGTGGTTGAACGTTTGGGACTATTTTTCATCGAAGGTAATTTTCTCAACTCTCGAAGCCAAACCATACTTTTCTTTCGTTTTATCCGATATCATGAAATGCATATTAACAACGGTATATTTTACACTGTTTGTTTAACAACCAATCAGTTCAAAATTGTAACTAGAGTCTCTAAAGAGCCTGTGTCGGTACCCTCCCTCATCTTCAGCAGTGTCAATCTATTTTAGTACAAATCATCCTTAAAAATGAACAACTATATCATGACAAGTTAAGGCATGTAGATATCATCTTGCTGACAATTTTTCCTTTTTGAAAATTCCACTTTAAAACTTCTACAGTTTTCAAGATAATCAACATAACATGAATAACAACTAGAAAAACAATATTTTGATATTCCGGTTAGCTAGGCGTGGTCGTCATACACATTTCAAAAACTATATACCACGATGATGATTTGGGAAAAGTTTGGGTTTTTTGGCCAGTAGTTTCAGAACGTTTTTGTAAGATATTAATATAAAAGGAAGACATGGTAAAATTCGTCATTTAAGGGCAATAACTCAAATACGGTGTCTTATGATGATTTCTGCCATGTGTGATTTGTTTGTAGATCTGTCTGACCATTTGTCATTATAAAGTTTCTAATTAATTTTTCAAAAACAAGTTTTTTAGTCACATTCCTTGACAAAAACTCCTTCAAAAATTCTTCTAACAGTTTTTTTCTTTTGCTAACTTCTCTGACATCGGACTCGGACTTCCTTTACTCTAAGCTTTACTGTGTGTATTGTTGTGTTTTTTTATGTTAAATAATTAAGCGTTGATAAACAGTGTGTTTATATATATATTCGTTTACTCATATCTTTCAAAGACACTTATTACAAATACACAATTAGTTCAAAATAAATATTGGTCTACAGGATAACAAGTATCTATGTATCTATGTAGTTACATAATTGACAATTGATTATGTTCCGTGACATAAAACAACTTTTGGTTTCGGTATTAGACGGACAAAATACCGTTATACAGTTTGTAAAATGTATCATATGATATGTTATTTGTCATCTATTATCATTTTAAATAAGACATGACGTAATGACTATAATTGATATAAATACAAACAAAATGGCGAATATATCGAAAGAAAAGTTGGATGAATATTACTTAAAACTACTCGAGAAGACTGAGTACATGAATAAAGAAAATATGCACTATTTTTCGCATTGTACTCATTTATCATTAAAGAGAAAAATCTGTGACAGTGGCAAATTACTTGGAAATAGCACAGAGATGCCACTTAGAGCACCACTTGCAGGCAACAAACGAATAAAAGGAGTATGGTTTGAAATGCAACCAAAACAGTTACCAAAATATTCACCTTATGGAACTAAAAGATTAATCATTCCAGCTGATAAATTCATGTTACATATGTGCACAAAGAAATCAGATGGATGCGTGAAAGATGCACTTCAATATTCTGACGACAGCAACGACGAAGATGATGATGATAATATTAATGAATATGATGATGAACCTTTGGAGAAAGATATGAATGATAACAATGACACGCCCTTTATCCGCAGTGAACACCATTTGAGTTTCGCACATGGTTTGCACGTTAAAGCTAAACAAATGAACGAACTTCATGGATTAAATGAAACATTAGAAAATAAGAAAGACTCGTATAGTGCAGCAGAGCTTACAGGTATTAATAGTCAATTGTAATGTAAGATAATAATAATCATGATCAATTTATAAATATATTAAGCTTTGAATAGTGAACGTCTATTATGCAATAAAGGCAAACTAAAAACATGAAAAAGGGACAATCAATCTCCATTAGTCATTGAAATAAATTCTCAAAGTTGTTACAAAAGATATCGATAAAGAAAGGCAACAGTAGTATACCGCTGTTCAAAACTCGTAAATATATGAACAAAAAACTAAATTGGGGAAACAAACTAAAACCGAGGGAAACGTATTGAATATAAGAGGAGAACAACGACGCAACATTAAAATGTAACACACACAGAAACGTACTAAGACATTAGACAAAATTTCGATGAGAATAACAAATATAACATCAAAACCAAATACATGAATTTGGGATAGAAAAGTACCGTTACACGTCTTATAGTAATGTGAATTCACACTTAAAAATACGAGAAAATCGACATCGATTTTAAATCCAAACACACGTTTTTAGGTATTTAGATTGATTATACCTAATATGACAATATTACTTTAAATTTTTAGTTGAAATATGAACCGCTAACCTTTTACGTTAACCATATACATTCAAATTTATATTGTAAATGATACACATTTCATAAATGTGAAATTTGAATACAGACACGTAACATATGTTACAGTGAGTTTACGTAAATCGATTTGTTAAAGATTAGGTCATTAATTTTCTTAATTGAATTAGTTCATACTTTGCATGTTGATGTTTTGTAATAGCTTACTTTACGGTATGGGATTTTCTCATTGTTAAAGGCAGATAATCGCGTACATTGACTTCTTTAACTTTAATAGATAGTTGTCATATTTGCAATCAAACCAATTATCTTTAATTGTAGAGTAGAAGTAAGGTTCGTGTTTATGAATATGTAGGTTTATGACTACTCGGTGTTGCATTTTGGATTGGTTTTTTTTTTGTTTATAAAGGCCCTGTTTTTTTACTATTGTGGTATATATTTGTCGTTCTTTGACTTATAATTTCGGTTTGTCCTGATGAAAAAGGCACATATGATAATTCTACTTTAGAATCCTAACGAAAATATGACTTAACTATAAGAAAAAATAATTTCAAAGATTTATTCTCATAATCAGTAATTTAATTCAAAATATTTTATTACAGTTAACCGTTTTTCTGTTTAACAGTTCTATTTGATTTCTCTTCGTTTCATACTCGTACTTTTGCAGAAACTGTCGCCAGTCTGTGAAATGATAACAGTCATATCAGAAGCATTCTACTGTATACAGAAGATACTATCGAAGGGTCAAAGGGACAGATAAAACATACGACAAATGACGACATTGCTATGGAGACGAAAAATGAATACGAATTGCGCCCAAACCATGACGAAATACTGATGTTGAAGTTTGCACAAAATGGGTATCATAATGCGGAAAATAGCTAGGAAGGTAAACAAAAGACGGTAATATGTGATCATGCAAATGTGTTTTTTACAGAAATGACATCATACAGGAAAGCAATGGATATCCGATAAATAAGTTAAGATTGCACAAAATGAATATTCAAAAAGCGAAACACTTGCAGGTTATAAAATACAGTAGTCAGCACTTATCATTTACTAGTATATGGTCATTTTTATAAATTTTGTGTAGCAAAACTTTGAATTTTCGAAAAAACCAAGGATTTTCTTATCCAAGGAAAAGATTGCCTTAGTCGAATTTGGCACAATTTTTTTATCTGAGCATCAATGATAATGATTATGTAGACAAAACCCGCGTCTGGTGTATTGAATTATTAACCTGGTACCTTTGATATCTAATTGTAAAAAGGTTTTAATTTCATTGCTGATATGATGACGTCTGGACTTCAATACAAACACAATGATGATACATATTATAACCCATGCCTTGTGCATTGCTTATTTAGATTTTTTTTTAATAATTTTGATTTGGATATACGTTTTAATACACTGTACATGTTGGATATTATAAATTAAATAGTATAATTTGAATCAAATTAGTGAACATTGATTTGACAACCAATGCTTCTTTTAGAGAATACAAATTGAGAAAAAAGAGAATGAAAAAAAAATCCATTCCTCTGAACCCACAATAAGAATTAACAAATGGATATTAAGTTGATATTTATCAGACATGAAGTTAGTTTTGTTTCTCAAATTAAAGATACACTCTTGAAAACATTATCTTGACTTATTTAACTCGACATCTTTTTATTCTGTAATTTCAGATAATCATGGCGGTGATATTTGTGTCTCAGAGAAAGCAACTATTGTAGCCAACACAGCAGCATCTTCAATAAAAGAATCGAAAAAAATATTGCAAAATTTGAACCTTAATCCAGAACAAATTGACATACTTAATGTCAAACCGAACTCAATAAAAAAAGTGAAAAAAGGACAGTATAATATTAAAGAAAGCTTCAAATTGAACAAAAAGATTCCTCTCAATTAAAGATATAAGCGTGAAGATTTTTTAAGGGACGATTTAGAGTTCAGAAAAGCTTCTTGTGAGTGGAATCTGCCTGCAGCTAGGTCAACAATTGAAGAAAACACAGAACTTCCAATTCTTTTCTTTGAAAGTGCCTACATCTACCACAGTGGACAGTATGCTCGTTTTGTACTAGTCAGATCAAACGATTGTGCTCTGGATTGGTGCAAATCACATTTAAAAGCTCTAGATATTTTCACAATCCATTTTTCCAATACAATCCGACAAAAAGGGAAGTTAAGTCAACCTCAAAATCAAACAACGGAAGGAAACTCTTCTTTCGTGATTTCTTAATCGTAGGAAATATTAATTTACAGATGTTTAGTCCGTTACCTCACTGGAGTAAGGTTACCAAAGTAAGAAGAGCTGGACGGGAACCCATCATTGGGATTCTCCGGAAAAAAAAGAAATGAACAAAACTATCTGCTGTGTTGTGATCAATATGTATGGCACTAAGGGAATGGGAACTTTCGATTGCATCATTATATAATCGTTTTCGATGTATGTATTTGCATAATGAACACAAGTTATATTCTAAAATAAATAAAAAACAAAATCTTTGTGCATTTAGTTATCATTGGTCGCTTTTCGGTTTGGACATACATTATGTATTTATAAAAAGGCAGATTTTTTTTAATTATACTTCTTTTTGTAATAGTGGGAGATATAATGAACATAATTGTGCAAATCGGGATACAAGCATGAAATTTGTTATGAAGGTTGACTAAACGATACTAAAAATAAATCCAGCTGCTGGTTATAAAAAAAATCCATTTTTTTTCAAGATGGCCACCGCTTACTTTAAAAATAGCGTTATATCCAATTGGCTACATTTCTTAATCCTTTGAAAGATGTGTTATTTGTAGAATATAAAGAAAATTTTGATAAAACTTTAAAAGTTCCTAAAGTACGAATAAACATTACATAAATGACGAAAAAACAACTTCCGGTTCCAAAAAGGCGGCAAAAACGTTGAAAATGGCTACATTTTGTAAATCCTTTAAAAGCTGTTTTTATGCCCGATGTAGAGGGGCATTATGTTTTCTGGTCTGTGCTTCTGTTCGTCCGTTCGTTCATCTGTGCGTCCGTTTGTCCTGCTTAAGATTAAAGTTTTTGGTCAAGGTAGTTTTTTTTAAGTTGAAGTCCAATCACCTTAAAACTTAGTACACATGTTTCCATGATATGATCTTTCTAATTTAAATGCCAAATTATTGTTTTGACCCCATTTTTATGGTCCACTGAACATAGACAATGATAGTGCGAAGTGCAGGTTAAAGTTTTTGGTCAAGGTAGTTCTTGATGAAGTTAAAGTCACAACAACTTGAAACTCAGTTCACATGTGATGATATGATCTTTCTAATTTTAATTCCATATTAAAGTTTTTACTCCAATTTCACGGTCCACTGAACATGGGAAATTATAGTGCGAGTGGGGCATCCGTGTACTATGGACACATTCTTGTTTAGGTATAATCCAAACTAAGTCTTGATAAAACGAAGATAAATGTTCATATAAAATAAGATGAAACAATACATTTATGACGAGAGAGCGACTTCCGGTTTCACAAAGGCGGCAAAAACGTTGAAAATAGCTACAATTCGTAAATTCATTTGAGGCTGTGTTGTTGGTATAATCCAATGCAAGTTTTGACAAAACGTAGATACATGTAACTGTTTCTTAAGTACGACAAAACAATACATGCGTGAAGAAAAAGTTACTTCTGGTTCCAAAATCGGGATAAAAACGTTTAAAAGTTCAATTTTTTTTTCACTTTCTTCTTCTATACAAGAAATATCACTTACTTTAATATGTTCAGCTCAAATAAATAGTTTCGTTAGAAAAGACAGGTTGATTTTTTAAAATAATCTTACAGTTGCCAAAACCCAAACCCGTGCAAGGGAGTCCAGAACGGTAACGTTTACAGTTACCAACACGACTGGATTTTTCACATCGGCATTTCAAAAGTTCCTGATACGAGGGTGCAACGGCAGCAAACGAAGTCAATTTTGGTTTCCAACAGAAATTGTTTTTTTTTTCTTTCATCCAAACCCAGTGTTCATGACTTGGTAAGTGTAGCTGTCGAATGCATAAATCCGGTTGAGCCCACCTTGATATGCTTCTCTTTTTATATGTTCCGGAAGATAACCTCTGGTAGGCGGAGTAGCACCATAAGGGCGATTCTTGCTGACATATGATTCAAATCATGCCCTGTTGACAGCAAGTGTTCATGTTGCCGCTAATGATGCAAGCAAATGCTTCTATGATGTAAATGTCTGTGTCTTCGTACAATATTAAAGCGAGCAAAAACATCCGTTATGCCTTGTTCATTCGTTTTTTATGTGTTTTGTCATTTGATTTTACCATGTAATTAGGGATTTTACGTGTTTTTGTGATTTAACTTTTAACATCTGGAAATACGTCTGCAAAGCTTATCTCTTTACTTTCCCGCCAAATGCTGACACAGTATCACATTCACAGACTTCATTGAAGGAAAGAATAGCGACTGCACGAGGACAAAACGCATTTGATATGGAATATTCATGAAGCAAAGAAAGTCTTTATTCCTTCAAAAACCTGTCTTCACCTAATACGAAGGGAGCTGTAATCCCTAATAAAACTACATCTGTGTCAGTATTACTACAAATTACTTTTATCAACCATTTTCAGCAGCAAGCTTGTCATTGACAAACATACGTGTATCTGTTTGCTGATGCATTGTTAAAAAGGGATAGCTGGGAAGTATCCCTATTGAAACTACAAAGAATATTTCACCTTGAACATGTCGAGTAACATAACCATTTTTGATAGAGTCTTTTAAGATGCAGTTCTGTCAGCAAGAATCTTGAACCATTCCGTTTTGTTGTCATCGTCAAAGAGAAAACAACTTCAAACCCTTGGCGTTCTACCAGAACCAACAACTTTTAGTCTAGCACCAACACTTTTTCTCGGTCATGCCTTTAAATTATTGTTTTAGTAAAAATCAAATACAACTATTTTCTTTAAAAAATCAATTTTGTACAAATCAGATTTCAAACTCGTTTATCACTTTAGAAAATGTTTGACGCTTTTTAAAGAAATCCTTTTGTGTTTGCGTAGAGTCTTCATGAGGTCGTTCATCTGTTTTAGAATGACTCAAACCACTAGATATTTCAAATTCTTCTACTAGTCTATTGACGTCCATCCATTAATAGTCTCAAATGTATCTTCCGTGTATCAACATTGCCTTTCACAATTGCATTATTCTGTTTTTGTGCCTGCTCAATTGTGGTATAAGAAAACAACTTGCTGGTCTTACGTGCAGTGAAATTATCATTTGCAAATTACATTGACAACTTGCGGTTGATGTTCGTGAAGGGAAGTCACATTTCAGAGATGTATCAGTAACCATCGAGCATAATTTACACGATCTGGACCCCAAAAAAAACCCGATATCATGCTTGATTTGCAACATTTCTTAGGTATGATATTTGACTCATAAAATGAGCAAACAACCGAAAGTACAAGAAGATCTTAATTCATAATTGAGCGCCAGCAATTAAACTGGTCTAGATGACTCTCTTTCCTTTCAACAGTCTGTCAAATAATAAAACAGCTATATTTTCTGCGTTTGGACATTAACGAATCAAGAAAAACACACGCATGCGCATGTCTAGTCCTAGGTACACTTTGTATATACAATAAAATAATTATGAAGTTCTAAGTGTTGCATTATCGACTTCAATGAGGACACAAGTCCATCCACTTTCAGGCAATATCTCAACTAGAATTTTAGAATAAGATTTTTCAATGTACAATCAACTAAATATGACCATCAGATTATCTTCTGGCCATTCCCACTGAATTTGATTAGCCAATACCAAAAGTAGTTGATCTGCAGCTATAATTGATGTTTGTCCGGGTTTTTGAAAGTTAACCACTTTTCATGGTGTTCATCGGCTACTTGATCAATTCAACTGAATGGGCGTGTTTTCAAACAGTGGCATCATTGAAGTTACACATACTTGAATAGAAGATTTTTTGAGGAATTGAATGACAACCAAGATATGTTTACGAAATTCAAATCCTCCTCTGTTAGACGAAATACCATTGGCAGCAGTGTCCCCTGGCAGTGAATGTCAATTGCTCTGTATGTCTATTAACACTTCGCGCATGCGCAAAATTGATAAAGCTATTTGTTTAATAACCTTGAAACATGTTTTCAAACAAATTATTTATACTATTAAAAATCAAAAGCACCAAATTAATAGTAATTGTTTAAATGTTTATATGTGAATTTTGGTACATTTTTGCGCATGCGCCAAACCTGAAGAGTCAACTATTTATTTCTATTAAATACGTCACATATAAGGAGTGTAGCCACCAAATCTGATAATATTTTTCACTAAAAGAAGGTCAAAGAAAAAGTTTTCCAGAAACATTAGTATTTTCGAACTGAAAATACAGCCATTTTTGAAAAAGGGCGCGGCCTTTTTGAAAAAAATGATTTTTTTTCATGGCCAGCAGTTTTTTCTTAAAAAGTATATAAAATGATGCTTCGTGCTAATTTAAATGCTTGTATCACATACACTAGACCTATTGCTTATTGTATCTGAGATATGGACTTAACCACCAATCTGAACCTTGTTCACGGATCCACGAAAATAAGGTCAAGATCAAATGAAAACTGTATGACGGAAATGAAGACCTTGCACATTCCAAAAATACATGTAGTTACCATGTTACTCATATAAAGAAAGAAATTACCGATACAAAACATCTGAACTTTTTTTTGACGTAGTCACTCAACCATAAAAATGAGGTTAAGAACAATTGGCTTGTAACAGACGGAAACTTCGCAAAATAAGCAATCTATGTATACAAAGTATGATGCATACATGTCTTCTAGCTTCTATAAAGCTTTGAAGAAGTTAGTTGCAACCGCCACCACCGCCACCGTCTCCGGATCATTATCCCTATGTCGAGCTTTCTGCGACACAAGTTTCAGGCTCGACAAAAAGCACCCGTGAACCACATCAACAAACAACAACCACTAAACAAGTTCCTGACTGGTGCGAACAAATGTAACCCCGTATGGTTATTCTTACCGACATAAATAATTTTTGGTATCACACCTTTTATGATCTTTTATGTATGATAGGTTAGTAAAGAACAACAATTTTATGAGAAAAATATGTAGGTCTTCCTGACTATGTCTTCCTAGTATCATGTCCATTTATTATCGCTAAGATATCCGTGATTTGCGTTAAGTTATGACAATGCATTGTCTACAGCTGCTACAATCACCTGAGCAAGTTTATTGTCCTTCATAAAATCTTCTTTTCCTCACTTCCATTTCAATTACTTCATATTTAAATTGTGTCGGTCATTTGCAAAATTTTAGTGGTCAAAAATTTGGATCACCACTTTTGGAGAAATCTGTAACTCAGTTCATTTTTTTGAAACCAAATTTTCTGATCTCACAATTTGATTTTTAGTGAATTAATAATCGCAGAAAATCCGAGGCTGTTGTTACATTTCAAAAAGGAATATGTTGTTGTTTCATGAGGCAAAAGAGGAAGCAAAGTATTTATTGATTATAGTGCAGATATCTGTCACCAAGTCGCACGCTTAAGAAATAGTAGTATTTGCATCCATGGAGAAAACACTGAATTATTTGTCTTGCATTACAGATAAACAAGGTACTACAAAGGCACGTACATACGATATCAAAAAAAATAATTGTAATCGTAAAAATGATTATTATCAGCTCCAAAAAAATCAATAGCTGTCCAGTAGGAATTATTTGCGTATTGTATTCTAGGTATTGTCACCAAGAATGAATAGAGTTATCTTTCTTTGTACTGATCATTTGTATGTATATTGCAGGGTCATTTCTTATAGGTGTAATACCACCATTGATTTTCCCCTATTAGTTTTTGTTAAATTTGCACTTTTCAAGAAATAATTGGCATGAGTAAAGTTTCATCCTGTCCAGTATTATAGGAAAAAATTCACATAACATTTCATTGCATATAAGAAAATAACCATCATTGGAAGTTAACCAATCAAGTTATTCCCCTTATTTTATCTGTGTACAAGGTTTAGTCACCATGTAACCTCAAGATTATAAAATTTTCTATAGAAATCCCAAATAAAAAATAATGGTGTTTTGAAATACCCAAGACACATGTTTATGACACAGAAATGTTTTAACTGCAATAAAATGTAGGATTAATTACCTACAACTGTCAAATTCAAGGGAATATTTTTTTCGACCTACTTTCGTATACAACCGGATGTGATGTACCATCATTTGGTGGTATTACACCTTATATTATAAAACGAATCCATTGATCCCGAGGTGTTTATCTAATTATACGACCTAAACAACCTGGTGACATGCATAATATGTATAACTGTTTTTGTACACAAGTAGTTTATAAAGCATTGGTCACACCTTACCGGATAAGACGAATGGACGCCTAACGGATGAAAATAAAAGTTGTCCGTTGACAAATTTGTTATCCGTTGGGAGTCCGTTGATGTAATGACCAACTAAAACGGACGCCTAACGAATAGACGTATTTACACTTGTATGCAAATTTGTCCGCCATTACGAAAAATCACACAGGTTCCCGTAAACTTTGACATCATAAATTGAAATATTTGACGTCACAATTTAAAAGTAATTGTTGCTTGACGTCAAAAGGTGATTCGGAGTAGATCTAAGGTCATTCGGAGGCAAGATTCAGCTAAAAACCAAAAGTGTGAATACGTTTATACATAACGGACATGCAACGGATATGCAACGGACGAGAAATGGAGACGTACCGGACAGAACGGATGTCGAATGTACATCCAACGGACGAGAACCGCATAAAACGGACACCTAACGGAAGCGTACCGGATAAAACGGATAAACAAGATATACGAAAAAATTAAAGGCGACAATAATAATGCATGTAAATCGCATTAATACTGAAAATATTGTGCGTAACTAGTTTTCGTTTGTTCTTCAAAATGCCGCTAAAGGGCAGTGTCTGACCTGAATAACAGCTGCTTGATTGTGAAGATGTGTCCGTACTCTAAGATCGATTAAGAATAATAAGAATTCACAAACCTTAAGAAATCTAATTGGCATTCCTGATGAGAAATTTTCAATCGGCATTTTATCCGTTTCAGATCCGTTCATCATCCGTTTAATTCGTTATACGTGCAGTAGAAGTCCGTTTCACATTCGTTCAACATCCGTTTTATCTGTTAGACGTCCGTAAGAAGTCCGTTGGTGAATTTATCTGCCAGACCTCCAACGGATGTATAACGGACACGTAACGGATACAAAACGGAAACGAAACGGACGAGCACCGTACAAAACGGACGTCAAACGGACATTTCATCCATGGGACGTCCGTTCAAAGTTTTGAACATGCTCAAAATTTTCCACCGGACAGAACGGACGTCGACGAATAAACACTTAACGGACATGCAACGGATATGGACGGACGCCTTACGGATAAGAACGGACGTCTTACGGACATGCATGAACGGATTGAAAAAAAGTTATCCGTTAGGCGTCCATTCGAGCGAGCTATCCAGTAAGGTGTGACCGAGGCTTAAGGAATATGCGCTAAAGAAAATAAAAGTAGTTGCAAACCAAAGTTCCCGTGACTGAAAACATTAAGAAAGAGGTACATGCAATAAAAAAAATCTTGAGATTGGGCTTTTGTACGTCTTAATTTCTGACATTCTAAAAGTGTAACCATTATGATAAATGACTTGATTTCTTCATTTCCAATCAGAAGTCTTCTTCTAAATTAGTTTGTTTGTACAATTCTGAATAATCAAATCCGAGAAAAAACAGTGTGATTTCAATTGTTTTTTGAAGCGAAATTAACAAAGCTATACATATGATATAATAAAAATAAAGCAAATTCCTACAAGGACTATATAACATTATTCAAATTGGATTAGCTCCCATTTATCAGAAAAGTGAGAAATTATAGCTAGTAGTAAATAACTGTATATTCAGGCAATCTAATTTTAATTAGCCTGAACTGGATCGACAAGTTGATTATGACTTACATTGTACAGCATGTTAATTTACAAGGGAAGATATAAACATTACAGCCTACATGGACACATTATTATGACTCGATCAGTGCCAATAATTATATACTCCTTATTGCGGCACGCTTTGCTGAGGACCAGCAAGAACTAATCTAAATCATTGTTTTGACCCGTTCATAATTCAAACTTACAATTTCCTCACTCTATGCGAACATGCTACATTTTTTTGTACCAATAAACATCCGAGGCGGAGAACTTGAAAGCAAAATATTGTTTAGTCACATACAGACCAGTAATCTCTAACTTAATATTAAAACACCGACATCTAAATAACATTTTATTGAAAATGCGTAGGCCGAAAATAAATTAAGTTGACTGATAATCTCATAACATATTCACAAAGTTGTAATTATAATGTTTCAAAAAAAATAAGCACATTTTTCGAAATTCGCTATTGAACGCTGACTTTTATTTTATATATTTTGTGACTGCACCAGCTACGGTCCCTACTGTTGCTCCTATCGCTACTTTTGTCGAGGCTGCCATCCCTAAAACACCAGCACTTTGGCAAACAGCAAACCATCCACCAGCTGCAGTTATCGGGGTCTGAAAGAAGAGGCAAAAACAAGTACAAATTAAAGTTGTGAAAAAGGGTGTCCTTAAATAGTACATTTTTTTTCTTTATCGATAGTGCATATGCATGTCTATAGAATACCTAAAATGTTCTCGCTATATTGAAGACCCCTTGTGTGCCTTAGGCTGTTATCTGCTCTTTGGTCAGGTTTATGTCTTTTTTACACATTCCCCCATGTACATTCTCAATTCTATTAAAACATTATTTTATTTTCATGTGTTACATATATGTTTTTTTTGGTCATTTTTTAACATAAATAAGGCCCTTAGTTTCTCGTTTGAATTTTTTAACATTGGCCTTTTATTAAAGCTGACTATGCAGTATGGGCATTGTCGAAGCCGGGTCGTAAAGTCAATATCTGTGTCATTTTGGTCCTTGTGGAGAGTTGTCTTAGTGGCAATCATAGCACATCTTCTTTTTTTATAAGAAGATTTTCTTTGTTGTTGTATATTGTATTATGTTTACGTGTATAATCAATAAACATACAATGCATACCCAATACTTCATTTACTTTCATTTTTAACGCTGGAATGATATATTTGTATAGAGGAAACAAGAGTCTATCTAAAAAAAATGTAAGGTAGGTATCTTTGATGTTTTTTATCCAAACAAATTGCAATCTATTTGTTTACTGTTATAGAAAAGTTACCTGTACCCAGGCAGCCACAGTACCAGCCGCTACTCCTGCTGCTCCAAAACCTGCAGCACTAAGTACAAAGGGTGCGGCTACAGTTGCAGTAACTCCAGCTGCCACGGCCACAACTCCAGATGTTAATGGATCTAAAATATATATAATAAACTTATGTAAACATTTTTATACAAATTGGTAAATAAAAGAAAGATCGTTCAATACGTTTTACTTTTTCATGTTATTATGATTTATGATTCCTTTATTCTTTAAAGATAAAGAAATCATGATAATATTATAGGGTTTCAAATCTTTTAACACTTACTATACAGTTTTCATTTTGCTCATTGTTGAAGACTGTAGTTCTTTAACTCACACCAAAAAGGACTCTGGTTTATAGTTGTAGCATTGCCTAAAATGACACATCTCTTTATTCGAGATTTGAACTATTAATAACCCTTGCCTTCCTAATGTACAAATTTTAATAAAACTGAGTGAGGACCAAATCTGGCTATTAAGAATTATCATAAGGAAGAGGGAGACAGTGTACATGTATAGGTATTTAAATGAAAACATATCCTTTCTTTTTAAGTTCAGATGGGCTGTGTATTTCAACTCAATGACCAGTGGCAAGTATTTCATCATGCAAATTATCAATTCATTTACATTTTTGCAGATTAAATGAAGAGGAAACGTTCTGCCATATATCATTTATAGCAAACAACAACAACAGATTTCTTTTTATTTAGTTATGCGAGTAAACGTTTATAAACTTTGCCATAACATATACAGATCGAACAAATAAAATTAACTTTGTTAAATGTGTAGTGTGTATATGTGTAAACACAGACTTACCTATAATGCACAGTGTATAAAGGTAAACAAATTCAACATATTCAAGCGACTGTGGTAAACATGAGTATTAAAGGATGATTATCTGTTTAAACATAATATCACATTCATGACAAAATAGTGTTACATGCATTAATATATACAAACTAATTTGACACCTTGTAAAAACAAGTAAACTTACTAGGCATTCTTCCGTGATATCTATGTTAGTTTATGTTATAATCCAAATACACAAGGATAAAGCAGGGGAATATAAGTAAGGGGGAGGGAAACCAATGCTAATATCCTGGGAAGATCTTATTCGAACCTGTTGGGACTTTACCATATCAAATGAGTAAATATCAGAGATAATCGAAAAATAAATCGTATCTTGCCATTGGTTTAAAAACATTTACGTCAAAATGACAATAACTTACAACATGAATATTGATATATTTGAACTCTATTATTCTAAAATTAAAAGGTCAATACACAGTTTGATAACTAACTGAGGCGTATTAATTACATCCATGCGCTTAATTGTTCGACTCATGATATATATATGATTATAAAATAACAACCTTCAATTTATTTGTTTCTGTTGTTCACATATTTTTGAACATTATGGACGATTCTCAATAACGATTCGAATCTAGTGACATGTAATTTGCATTCTAACTGCAATGCTCCTTTACGCGTGCACATGTCACCAGGCCGTTGTATGATTTGAAGTGTTCGATGGTTCTTAACTTTGTTACTCTTGAGTCGGTGATGATTATTTAATTTGTGTCATTTTCATCTTTTATAGACTTTTCTTGTTCTAAAATATGAATGCATAATTTAGCTATTTAAGGGGGCTCGCGGGTCTAAATCAAATTTTTTATTTAATATAGGATTTCTCTATATTTTTCTATAAATGAACTACTTAATAGAAAAATGAAATAAAAAAATGGGGTCACCGTTCATTTACGCTCACAATCTGCTTTCGAAAGAAGCATACATTTTTGTTAATGTCCTTTTTTTCTGTTGAACTAATAGGAGAAATAGCGGTAATATCGAAATAAATTTAAAAAAAAATTACAGAAATCGCTTAAATTTTACAATTATTCAGTTTATGTACAGCTTATTCAAAAACAACAATAAGAAATATAGGTCACCGATGAGTTAAAAAAGATATTTCAATTTTAAGGCAAAAAAATGGCATTTTTGCAACAAAGGGAGATAATTTGGAGCTTTTTCAATGATATCTACATTTTAAATGTCACTTGGGGCCAACACGAATTGATTTTTTGGAATGAATTATGTTCCTTATGATAAAGTAACAACTACTAAAGGTAATAAATAAAATTTATAATGAAAAATTAAAGTTTATTTTTTTTCTGAAAATCTTATACCCGCGAGCCTCCTTAATATAACAAAAGCGGCTTGTTAGTATGTGCTTATGACAGTACCATAGACACCTGATCACAACTAGTATATTTTATTCCAGTTTTCTGATTTTTCTATAATTTTTGGGACAACTCTGTATTTGTCAATGTGAAATCATAAATAAACATTATTGTGATTTTTTCTTTTCTTTTCATCTTAGCATTAAAATATATTATGATCTTTTTATTAAAGAGTTTATAGAAAAATCGTAAGGGTTACGCGGAACCCAGTGTCTCGTCTACTTTTGTTGTAAAAGAGTGTAAGCACAAAATGTATTAGAAAGTAAAATCACAAAAATACTGAACTTAGAGGAAAATCAATTCGGAAAGTCCATATGGCAAAATCATATAACAAAACACATAAAAAAAAGAATGGACAAGAACTGTCATATTCCTGACTTGGTACAGGCATTTTCAAATGTAGTAGGCTCAACAAAAAATAAGGATATTTTTGTTTCGCAGTCTTTTATAGATATATACATATATATCTTTTGATTCTGTCCATGTGTGGTCAAAATCCATATTGGATTATGAATCCAATGATTTGTATAGTTACTAAACAAATCCTTGATCTAATAAAAAAAATTTAAATGCAGACTGTATGTCATGTGAAAAAAACTCCATTTAAAAGTAATTAACATGCGGAAAAACAGGAAATAAATTATCATAAAATATCCTTCTAGATACTAGGCTAGCATTTGATCATAAACTATAGATTCTATCAAAGTTATGTATAAATCCAGGATATAAGTTACGTGTTATTAAAAAATTAAAAAAAAACAATAATGTGTCCCCAGTACAAACGGATGTCCCACTCGCACTAGCATTTTCTATGTGCAATGGACTGTGAAATTTGGGATAAAAACTTTTTTAATTTGGAATTAAAATAAGAAAGATCATATCATAAGGGACATGTATACTAAGTTTCAAATTGATAGGACTTCAACTTCATAAAAAAACTACCTTGACCAAAAACTTTAACCTGAAGCGGGACAGACGGACGGAAGCACGGACGGATGGACGCACGGGCGGACGGACGCACAGATCAGAAAACATAATGCCCTCTTTACTATCGAAGGTGAGGCATAAAAACGCACAGATCAGAAAACATGATGCCCTCTATACTATCGTAGGTGAGGCATAAAAATACAGAGTGAATGAAATGATAATTGGCAGAAAAAACTAAGTCCATTTAATTATAAGTAAAATACGGATAAACCGAATTTTTTTCTTCAAAATTTAATTCTGAATAGTTACTTTCTTTACATCATAAACAAGCTTCCTTCAAAGTTTGGTAGAACTCGAAAACAGTTTCAGAAAGTTATTAAAATTCCAAAACTTTAACCAAAGATTGAACATTTGAGGACATAGCACCGCCGACGACTAAATGTAGGATCGCTTTCTCGCTTTTGATACAAAAGGTAGGCTTGACAAACACATGTTGAATGGTTTGTCGATGAGACAACTCTCCACAAGAGACCAATATGAAAAAGAAATTTATAACTATGTATAGGTCATGCAACGACGTCTGATGGACTTCAACAATGAGCAGAGCAATACCAATATTTTCAACAATAAAAGGCCCCAAAAGGACAAATCTAACTATTAAAACGAGAAAACTAAAGTTGTAAATATGTACAAAATAATGAACGAAAAACAAGTATGAAACATAGATATTAACGAAAACCACAGAATTACAAGCTCCTGACTTGGGAAAGACACATACAGAATAAGGGGGTTTAAACATTGTATCAGGCGCCTACCTTCCACTAACATGGGCTATGTAGAATATTCCAATATAAGAACAAACCATTAAAATCAGTTTGAAAAGACTCAAATCATCAGATGGATACAAATAGAAATACATCCAACAATACACAGACTGTACCATCTATTCTCCTTGCATTTTAATATTTAATAAACAAGATAGCATAACCCTGTGACCACAACCTGTGATATATTCCAGGCGAGTATCCAGTCATTTTGAAAAGGAATTCCGACCCCATGCAGCAAAACTCCCTGGATCTGCCAATGATTTCACTGGGTTCATTGTGTCTATTTTTTTTTATTTGAGGAAATAGGCAGTCGAATTATTTGTAGGTTTTTTTTAGCATGGATTTCAATTGTGTTATCTCAGCAGGCAGATGCATGTTAGGAGCACTATCAACATAGTTTGTTAAACAGTATTCCACACTTTGCTTTATTTTACTGTCATTCTTTTATATTTTTGTGTTCCAATAATTACAGAATACAAACCAGCTAACTACTTTTTAATGGAATATATGTCTCTGCTGGGGCATAGCATATTGTGAGCAAGTACACTACCAAGGTTGTGAAGCACATCTTCAATGATAAACATGAGGTTCTCCAGGGTAATAAGCTATGTCTTCCAGATAATAATGATAAAATTCCAATAGTAAGAAACCTGGACGGCTTCATATAGGAACTTTTAAAAGCAGAGAAAACTGTGCACCTTATATACAAATACACAAAATCAAGGATAACAAATTCAATAAGGTAGCAGTAATTTAGTTCCATTATTGCTATCATTTTGATGAACTATTTCAAATATGAAGTCACAAATAATACTTTATGTACGGTATGCATTTTGTAGCTCAATTTCCAAATTTTTATCAGCAGCAGTGGCGGATCCAGAACTTTTCCTAAGGGGGGCCTGCTGACTGACCTAAGGGGGGGGGGGCCGCTCCAGTCATGCTTCAATGATTCCCTATATAATCAACCCTTTTTTCCCCAGGCCCCCTCCCCTGGATCCGCCTATGAGCAGGTTAAATCTTTGCAATGTTGCAAAGCACAAAACAAATTTTCAAGTGTTGGACAGTCTGAATATTCCTGTAACATTTGATTCCATTTCATATGTTCTTGAAGACTGAAACCATGTGTATTAAACCTACACAGCTACTTTTGCATAGGTACTATTTTTGTACAAAGAATCTGTAGTACTACTGTTAATTTTCAGTACTATTGTGTTACTTTAAAATTATTGTAATATTTAGGTACATGTATCTGTATTTTACAGTACTTGATTTGTTCCTATGCAAAAGTAGCAGTGTAGATGAAAATTAACATTAAGTCAATATACTATAGCTATTGAGTTCTCATGTTGACTTTCATTGCCTTTGATGGTATTTTGAATTCCCTGTTGACCCAAAATAGTACCTAATGTGAATATGAGTTGACTGTAATTGGCTTTTATGTTTAGTTTCAGTGAGTTGGCTGGTTTAAGATGAATCATGATTGATAGTTCATTATCTTGTTTGAATTATTTTACACTCTGTAATCTTTGTGTCTTTCATATGTATTGTTACACAATGTCAAACATAACTGTGACCTGTATTTTCTAACATTTACTTTGGTCTCTGGTGGAAATGTGTCTCATTGGCAATCATACCACATCTCCCTATTTTATATTGAAACAGTTCCAGGAAAATAAAAGCTACAACTATCATTCTATTAAACATACAAATTTTCTGAGAAAGGCAATTCTGTACTTTTGGATATATGGTATGTTAATTCTAGACAATTTTATTCAACTTGAACTTTCACATAGGCAATTGATTTTTATGTGAGCCTGTCTTTTTTATTTAAATGGTTGACAATATTTCATTTATCCATTTCATATCCTTGTGACATTAAAATATTCTCAGCATACATGTAACATGACATAGTCACACATACTTCTTATATTTGTAAATACTAATATATAGTATATATATGATAACATGTCTAATAACATCTTGACTTGGTTAAAAGAGGTCTTTGATTCTATGAAAAGGAATGCTTTCCTTTTTTACATGCAATTTTATGATCTGCGGTGTCTGCTGTGCAGCTACATTTTTTTCCTGGTATTTTAGAAATAATTGCATGCAGCCACAAAAGTCCAGACCTGGTATTGTTCTTATTTCTATTTGTTGATGCTCTTGTTAACAGTTTTCAAATTTTCAACATATTTTTTGGCACATGTAACTCAATTTTACCTACAAAAGAGAAGAATCATATAGATAATCGGATAATATAAATCAAGAATAAAACAAAATGTCACTCACGGTAACAGTATGGTATATAAAGATCATTAGCATATACAGAAATAGTCAGCAGAGGGGGGGCCACTCTAGTCATGCTTCAGTGATTCCCTACATAATCAACCAAATTTTTCGCACACAAAGGGGGGGGGGGGGGGGGGGGTCAGCCCACTGCCCACCTAAATCTGCCTCTGAAGATACAATTTTCTTGTTACTGATGATTCATTTTAATATCAATTGCATATTTTAGAAGTATGATATTGTAGGATGAGTAATGTACTATCATGACTATTAACAAACTATGCCTTGCTTTATACCCAAATTAATAAAAAAATGTAACAGTTACTTTAACTGAAATATTGAACTCTAATAAATGTTTTTACATTCACTTATAAGCTGATCATTTCTAATAATTATATTATATATATACAATGTACTTACACCTTAAATTCAAAGCAGTCAATGTATGTTCATATATCTCTTTCTTTCCATTTCAAATACCTTAGCAAACTGAACAGCATCTTCAACAATCAAAATCTAAAGGTTAGAAGAAAAAAGGGGTAATTTTTCTAGTGCAATAATATCAAACATGTCAAAACAGCAAAGATAATTAATATAAGAGATGTTTCATTTTGCACACATACATGTAAGATCATGTAACCCAAGGGGAAACTCCTTTCAAAGCAGCTATATTATTTAATGTTTTATTGCATGAAATACAAAATGGGGATAATGGGACGCAATGGTTTGTTGTTTACAAGAAGGTTGGGATCCTGCTAACATGTTTGACCCAGCCACTATATGTATGCAGGGGCGGATGCAGGAATTTTCCAAAGGGGGGGTGCTATCCCAGGGCAAAGGAGGGGGTGCAAAACATATGTCCCGATACAAATGCATTGATCGGCCAAAATAAAGGGGGGTGCGAACCACCGGAACCCTCCCCCCCCCTCTGGATCCGCCACTGTGTATGTATGTGCCTGTCCCAAGTAACGAGCCTGTAATTCAGTGGTTTGTTTATTTGTTACATACATGTATTTGTTTTTCGTTCATTTTTTAAAATAAATAAGGCCATTAGTTTTTTCTATTGAGTTTTTTACATTGTCATTTCAGGGCCTTTTATAACTGACTATGCCATATGGGCTTTGCTCATTGTTGAAGGCTGTACAGTGACATATAGTTGTTAATTTCTGTGTCATTTTGGTCTCTTGTGGACAGTTAATTGTCTTATTGGCAATCATACATATACCACATCTTCTTTTTTTTTTATATATATATACTGAATAACCTTTACATTCCAAAAAACCTGGTGATTCACTCAAGTAGAGTGCATATTAGAAGATGTACTTGAATTGGTTCATATTTACATTTGTTGTAACCAGTATTTTGATTTATAAACTTGTACTATAAAAAAAATCATTGCATGCTGGTCAAATATTAGAGTACAAGCAGTGGCGTATCCAGAACTTTTCCTAAGGAGGGGGGGTTGGGGGGGGGGGGCTCTGACTGGCCTAAGGGGGGCCCACTCCAGTCATGCGTCAGTGATTCGCTATATAATCAACCAAATTTTTCCAACGAAAGGGGGGACCTTGATCCTCCTATGACAAAGGCTTGGAAATTTCAATGTTTAACAAAAGGGTACATAATCCTTTAAAGTGCTTTGATTAAGAGCTTATGGTCCTTGTTATTATTAAATATTTATATACATGTATATATATGCATAATGCAACCTCACTTCAAATAAAGAATACTTATTAACTTATTTAGGCCATTTTATAACCAGTTTTTTATAGTTCGTTCTTATGCTGTATTTTTACACAACTGTCCCATGTTAGGGGAGGGTTGGGATCCAGCTAACATGTTTAACCCCGCCACATTCTGAATGTACATGTATATATGTGCCTTTCCCAAGTCAGGAGTCTGCAATTCATTGGTTGTTGTTTGTTGATGTGTTACATATTTGTTTTTTTGCTTTTTAGGTTACATAAATTATTTAGTTTTCTCACTTGAATTGTTATGCATTTGACATTTTTCTGCCTTTTATAGCTGACTGCCATATGGGCTTTGGTCATTGTTGTAGGCTGTCAATGGCGGATTCAGAACTTTTCCTAAGGGGGGCCTCATGCTTCAATGATTCTCTATATAATCAATCAAATTTTTCCCACAAAAGGGGGGGCCAGCCCATACCCCCCCCCCCCCCCCCCTGGACCCGTCTATGGCTGTACAATACTACATTGACATATATAGAAATGTTTCTGTGTCATTGTGGAGAGATGTCTCATTGCCATGGTAATCCTACCACATCTTTGGTTGCCTTTATAAAATGAACAAAAATGCTTACCATGTGCAATACAACAATTTAAAAACTGACCTAACAATTGAACAATGACTGAGAGTACAAACATGGTACATTTTTGTGAAAAAAAATACATGTTTATATTATGGTATATCAAGCAATGTAAATTATATAAAATTTAGGATGTTATTCACTTACATTCTGCCAACACTTGAAGTAGGAACTATATCTTGGATTCGTCATGACTGTGTGGTAAATATTTTCTGACGTGGTGTTTGATTAGCATTTCAATAGAACAACAACAAAGTCAACATGCAACTGCAAACTCGTTATTTTGGTGTTTGATTTAATTTTTGTCTTCCAATATCGAGTAGTAGAACTTTAAACACCATGTGTACATGATATTATGTAAAAAAAAAATGAATAGTTAAACATTATGTGTCATTTTCTTGAAAAAGTACCTTGCGATTTCCTTTCAAGAACTTTCAATAGCACAACTTTTTGATCGTCTGATTTAGAGTTTTTTCGGTGCGATTATTATTGTCATAAGATAGATCGCAAGATCATGTTATTAAAATATTTTGTGGCTGACTTACTTGTCATTCTGATATGTACGATCCGCTAAATCAACCTTTTGGTAAACAGAAAAAGACATTTCCGAGCATCAAGATGGCGTTAACATTTTAGGTAAAGAGTTGTTTCCCCCTACTGGATAAAGCTGTGCAATGACATAATAATTCTAAATATAAACTAAACTACACATATTTACATCGGAGAGATCGCGTAACAGAAACGGACATGATCGAGCAACTGGTTTTTATGCGTTTTATTTTACCATGTGAAATTACAGATAATTTAGGTGAAACCTAGTCTTTTTGGAATCGCATTTATTATTGCTGATATTTGCTTTTTATGGCATTGTTTGAGGGAAACACATATTTATTTGGGCGAAATTTAGCTAAATATTCTGAAATGCCATTTAAAATTACACATGTTACAGGCATAACCAAAATTTAAGATGAATCTACTAATATAAGTACAAACTATGGTATATATGATACTCTAATTAAAATAAACCAGATATAAAAAATATAGGTATAAGAAAAGTATACCAACAAATGTATGTACATGTAGTCGAAGTTGACTACCACTGCATGTTTGATAGTAGGTCTGGCCATAGATGTAATACCCATCTACATGGTCTGGCACATATAATACTTTGTTTTTAATGCACGTAAACGATTAACGGGCTATATTTAAGAATGTAATGCTTCTTTTTGTAACTTCATTGGGGTGTAAAAGCGTTGACCGAAGTACATTTTGTATGAAGCGCGGATAATTCAATACTTATAATTACATTTTTTAGCTAGGATCATGAAAACACGACTTTAATAAACCTTTTATTTAATTCACCTGTGCACTTTAAAGTTTTTGTTGGATCTCGTGTTTTATTGTGTAATGCAACTGCTTAATAACACATGATGTACAGTTAGCCAATCAGAATAACGTATTATAAATGAAACATACATCAAATGTAATTATATGACTATATATTATTAATTCGTATATTTTAACAAATTTGATTCGTTTAGGGGTAGTCACATGTTAAACTATATTTTCGAAGGTAGAGAGAAAACGGCGGATAGCAAAATGCATATTGACCGGCAAAAAGCATATTGCACGGTTATTTTTAGAATATCTAAAAACCGATATACATTGTGACGTCATGTAATGAATTTCACAATATTGTTTAATTAACGTTTTGAAACACATGATATCTGTGATCGATTATTTGAAGAAAAAAATCTTCAAATACATAAGATGTAAAAAAAAAAAAAACTGTAAATGAAATAACAACTAATATGTTGTTATTGTCAAGGAGACAATGTATTATCTATAAAATTCCAACAACCTAAATGACGATTTTGATACAAATATGGTCGGAAATTAATAATATAACAAATATGGCCTTTGTATGAGGTCAATACAGGATATATCGACCCAAAGAAGTATATCGACCTCGGACTTCGTCCTCAGTCAATATACTTCTTTCAGGTCAATATATCCTTGTATCGACCTCATACAAAGGCTATATATATTTGTATAATATCTGACCTATAGTCAAGTCCCTATGGGTGTTTGATAGTACGTTGGGTCATACGGTTGTTTTTTAAAAGCACGTAGACAATAAACGGGCTATATATCTGACCTGTAGTCCCAGGAAAACTTCTGTTAGGCGGAACACATATTTAAATGCCACGTTTAAGCACTGCATTTAGGTTAGCTATTTCGTTATTTGGGGAGGAAGCCGGAGTGCCCAGAGAACTAGACACAACCGAACCTCGATAAGAAAACTGACAATCTAGTCAATTAAGATTGGAGACGAGCGGATTTCCAACTCACAACCTCAGTGATGTCTGGCTAGTGATAACATAAAATTACTCTGACGTCCAACGGCTGTTTTGCCAGACAAGCTTGGACCGTGGGACGACCCGATATTACTGTATTGTAGTGAGATATGTTCGCTAAATATTCTGAAGAACAACAAACTCTTGAATCTTAATACTTATCTATGGAATCAGTAAAAATCCAGATCAAATTTGCGAAAGGTCTTCTAAATGTTAATTCAAAGGCAGTAAATACAGCTGTATTAGCTGAATTGGGAATGTACCCTATTGGTATACAGGCCCTTAAGTCTTCTGCAGGATTTTGGTTACATATTTTAAAGTCAAATGAAAATGAGTCTTTATTATATAATGTTTATAAAGCTAACAAGCAGTTAAATGATGGATTCGCTTCAAAAGTTAAAATGCTACTTTCAAAATTGAATTTGACTCATGTTTGGGAAAATCAATGTACCTTTTCTAAAAAACGATTACTTTTAGCCCTCATGAAGATGCTCAATGAAAATTACATTATATTTTGGAAAAAAATATCTCTTTAATGATGATAATTCAATAAATGGAAATAAACTTTACTAAGAACCTACAGAAAATTTAAAGTAAAGTATGAACTAGAAAAGTACCTTTTATTGAATTTAGATAAAAATGTTACAAAAAATTATGTTAAAATAAGAATAAGTAATAGTATGCTGGCTGTTGAACGCGTTAGATACAACAAAACAGCTTTAGAAAATAGAATATGTCCTTTATGCCATAAAGAAGTGGAAGATGTATTTCATTTGATCATAAAATGTTCAGAAATTAATAAAACTAGGATCATATGTTTAATGAAATTTCTAATGTTGTCCCCAGTTTTAATTCAATGAGTGAAGAAAACAATTTTAATTTTATATTTTCCTGTGAAGAATGTGATATTTTACTTATTATTGTTAACTATATAAGTGAAATGTATAATGAGAGAAACAATTATATTGTCATTATATGAACTGTGTAATTGACGTCTCAACTTATAATATTATATATAAGCATAATATTTGAATTAATAATTTTAAAGAGGAGGCATGCTGTCAAAAATAGTATTATAATTCAAATTAATAATCTATAAAAAAAAATCTTTCAATGCTACATGTTTGTAGTGTTTAATGTCTATCGTTTTGTAATTAATATGCCTGTCTGTCTGTTTGTTTTTGTTTTTGTTTTGTATTTTAGTAACAATCCTATTGTTTGGATTTTGTACTAATAAAATTCTTATTTTTATTCGTATTCTTATCAAAAAGGGGATATTTGCCCGTACAAAATAGATACACTGTTTCGTTGCATCTAGCCGCGAAGACTCGTGGTTAATAGGTCTATGCTGCATAGTACTATATATTATGATTCTTAAAAAAAACTAAACATACTAATATATATATATGTTCTAGACCATACGAGTATTTGGACCGTACGCGAGATTTCAGTTGAGTCTATCTGTAATAAACATTTGAAACTAATAAACATGACCAACGCCTTAACATTAGTCAGACCGTATGCGTACAGTCCGACCGTATGCGTATTTTCAAAAAGAACGCATACGCTCTAGACCGTACGCGTATTTTAAAAAGTTCGCATACCCTCTAGACCGTACCCCAATTTTTAAAAAGTATGCATACGCTCTAGACCGTATGCGTACGATCCAAATACTCATATGGTTCGGAAAATATACACTGCCAGTCCACGTCTATGCCTTATTTAAGCTGATGTTAATAGGTTTTTTTTCTCTCATGTTGTACTGTTACATCACTGTCTCTGGTTTTGGACAGTTAAGCACATTCGAACTAGGCTAACTCGTATGTATGTGTCTGACCAAAATCATCAGCCTATCGTTCAGTGGTTGTTGTTTGTGGCTGAATATCATATTTTTTGTTCGTCCATTATTTTGTGAATAAATAAGGCCGCTAGTTATCTCGTTTGGGTTGTTTCACATTTGTCAGTTCGGGGACCGTGACTTATAGCCAACTATATGCGGTATGGGATATGCTCATTGTTGAAGACCGTACGATGACCTATAGTTGGTAACTTCTATGGCATTTGGTCTAGAGTGGAGAGTTGTCTCATTGGTAATATTATACCAAATCTTATCATTATATTTACACATATATTGACTTTAGTTACATCTGGTCATCTTACACTGATATTGACTCTGGTTACAATAAATATATCATTTGGTTACTTTTCGTCACCTAATACTGTTACCACCTATTGATGTTAAGTTTGGTCACTACTGGTCACCCTATACACGTGCACATATGGACTTTTAAAAATAGTAACCCTGGTCATCCTAAATATATTAAATATTATATATAATCCCTTGTTAACTTACACAAAAATATTTTTTGTCACCGCAAATTGTGTTACGCATATATACTGACTTTTGTGACCTCTGTCCATCATACACATGGATATATTGGCTTATGTTACTTCTGATGACCATACACAAATACTAACTTCAGTTACATCGGATAACCATACACATGAAGATTTCGAGTTTGAGGATAGATGTTTACTTTAGGTACATATCTTGTCATGTAACTGAGATTGAATGGGTTATGGATGGTCATCGAACACAGGTTACCTAAGGTCACCTGACACAGATATCTACTGTCGTTATCTTTGATTTAAATACACATATTTAATTTGACCATCCTCAGGCTGGTTTACCATTAAAATATATTAAGTTTACTTTCCTCAAAATGCTATGCTTTTTACCAGGCTACATTGATAGTTCCTAAAATTTCGTCCACAGATTGCTATTTTATCTCGGTGCTTACATTTCTCATATCAGTTTTTTTCTCTCGAAATCACAAACCCACTGCCCTTACTACCTCCCCCTTAAAATTATAATTTCTTTGGAAAGGGGGTTGTGAAATTATTCCTTTTTTCAAGGTGGCGGACATGAAAAAATAAGACAAAATTAACTGTTTCCTCCCACCCCCCTAATGATAATAAATGACGTCAACATAGAAAGCATCCCCCATGTGCATGTATCATCTAACATCAATTAATGAAATAATATCAAAAGTCGAACCACGAAGTAATTGTCAGGGCGAAACAGAAACGTGTAAAAAACTATATAACCAACAGAAGCATAGTCCAGACGTTAACGTTTTATGCATATCGATTCCTATGCTGATTCTACATTTTAGATGCCATACGCTGATATTATCTTAAAATGGCTTGAATTAGATTTGGATACAAAAATTTGAAGAAGAAAAAGTTTATTTAAAACAGCATTATTTTGAAAACATATTTTGCATTTCGCAGTCTCCTACATGTATAATTGTCATTTTCTTGATTTTCATTTTTTTCATTATTAGTTATGCTATTTGTTTGTCATTTACGTTGTGTTACATCTGTCATTTTGGACTTATACAAGTTTGGCTCGCTTTGTTAAAGACCGAATGATGATCCCTAATAATTAATATATATGAGCTTTGATAGTTGCTATATCACGTATGCCTAGTTCATTATTAAAAAGAAGTTGTTTTTAATATTCTAAGATCTTGTTACCTTTAATACTTCCATTTTGTTTTGCTTTTCGGTAGGTCCTATCTGAGATGGTTTTACACGTTTTCCACTTGTGGATATTACCATTCCTGACTGGAAGTCTCAAATTGTAAAATTGTACAGACACACTTAAATTTAATGAATTTTATTTTCGTATACTAGCAAAGGGTCGATACTACTCCTGCTGGACTGTAGAACCTAAGGGACTTACCAAAATGTAATGTTTCCGTTATAACATGGTTTACACAAAAAGGTTTATATACAATGTTCCTCTTTTATGTAATAATCTTCCTTGCTAAATTCAGAAATAACTAAAACAAAGGAGTAGGGGCAATAAGGCACTTATTTGGCCCAAAAGTTACTGCAAATTCAAAAGTGATCATACATATTCTTAGATTACAGAAAATTGACTAAGGTATATAGTACTAAGAAAAACAAAACAAATTTGACATCGAACAAGTTACCATGGCAACAACCTAATTTGCATATTTTCTTAAATTTCGTGATTTTCCTTGTTTTTTCATCACATTTTAAGTATATTTTAGATTGAAAAAGTATGTGCGCACCCAAGAAACAACTTTATATTTGGTGAAATTATGCCAATAGTTAAAATAAAGCTTCTGTTAAATTATTTTGTTGTTTTCGGCTGCGCAGGATGTTTCAACATCGGAAATAAAGATAGAAAACTACATAAAATCTAGATTTTTATATCATTTTTTTGAAAACAGTACATATTATGACATAATTATGACGTCATCAGATAAAAATCTTTATGTTTTTCATTTATATTTCTTGACTCTATGCATTTCTAAACATTATCTGCCAATTTGAAATGGTTATCAAACATTTTATTTTCTTGGGCCAAAACTAGGCCTTACAAGTATCCAGCTGCTAAACATGACACAAGAATAATTTAGTTATTCTATTCATGTCTCTTGTTCATGCATAATAGTTTCTAACGTTTTTAGTAAAGCCCTTGTCACAACGAACCCACGACACATCTCTGCAGCGCCACGACATGAAATGTTGTAAAATCGCGGGTCATCTGTGATCGTCCTACGCCAGTTGCACGACAGTCGCACGATATTTTCAGCATCGTGGCGCTGTTATGAATCGTGGGACGAAAATTGAACATGCACCTTTTTGGCTCTACGATTTTTTTGTCGTGTCACTGTCTTGTGGCTGTCCTGAGAGTGTCTTACCACAGTCGTGCGACTGTCGTGCGATAAATACATTGTCGTGGGTACCAAAATATACTTTTTTTTAATAAAAACGTCGCACGACTGTCATACGACAATCTCACGACTATCGCAAGACACTCGTGATACAGTCGCACGATTGTCTCAAAGATTACCAAATTTCGTACGATGCTCGCACAACATTGATTGTATGTGGTACGACATTCTACGTAACATGTTTTCGTTTTTTTCTTTTAGAAAAATACAATTCGGCGGGAATGTCCGTAGACTCCTCCCCGTCCCCGCCACAGTGACGATTGATTGATTGATTGATGGTTGCTTAACGTCCAGTGGCAATATATTTCAGGCATGTTCAGGACGAGAACAAGTTAACAATAATTTATAAATACAATAGGTAGGTCTTCTAATGATACAGGCCATCCGGGATGATGGTCGCGGAATATGTTGACTGTCGCTGCAAAATGAGTGTATATTGGATAGGGACAGAAATTATGCCTTGCAACATTCCACCTACGAACCCCTCAAAGTGTTGTTGCAAGGGTTCTTAACGTACAAAGAGCACGGTGCTTTCTTTACACGAGACTTCGGATATCACAGAGACGACATTATCAGCTGGGTCGTCTCTGGACCAGTAGTTTCCGAATCGTTTAAGCTTTTGGTAGGAGGTCCTTCGTTTGATCAAAATCGCCCACATTTACGGATACTACATTCTTTTTGTTAATTTTTCTCTTCGGGTGCATTCTTGTTTAAATTCGCAGAACAATCATAAAATAAATTAAACTAATACGAAAACCATCGTTTATTTGGACCGAACTTATGATGACACTGAACAATATTGAAAGCAAAATGGTAAATTGCACGCAATAAATCGGACATTCTTCATAGACTAGTAGTTCGGAGTCAAACGCGCAAATGACCCACGTCTGTTGTGCGAAAGTCGTTCGACAGTAACACGACAGTAACACGCGCATCCCATGACCTGAAAACATGAAACATAGCACCAAACAACTTACGATTGTCGTACGACTGTCGCACGACTTTCGCATGACTCACATGCGATAAACTCACGACAATACAATTAGAATTCTTTTTGTCTATACTGTACCCATCGTGGAACCATTGTGGACATGTCGTAGCTGATGTGACCACTCAAACATATTTTTTGACATTTTGAACGACCGTGCATCGACAACTATTTTATAGATCTTCCACAACAAAAAAATCGTACGATCTGTTGTGATCGGGGCTTTATACATGGCTTTCAAGCACACGAAAAAAACCCATCTTTTTAAGTTCTACAATTTCACTGTCTTATTTAGTAAACATTTCCTGTCACTTAATAACTCATCCACATTTTAATGTCTGCTCTCATATAAAATTCCAGTGAACATGTGATTAAGAATCTACTGAGGTAAGACGTTCTGCTTTATATCACAATTTTTTAATCTATCATGACGAACGTGATGATTTCAACATTTCCCATTTTACTTTCAGATAAATTAAATTATCAGTTTTAAAATATGTCACCCTCGATCATGTGAAGATAGAATTGACCCTATTAACAGTGTTGCATGCTTCTTAAACACACATTGCTCGAACTGAAATCGACACTCCAACGTTTAACCGTCATCTTTGCACATTGGTTGACCGATACGATGTGTCAGTGTCTCATCTTAATTTTTCGCAGTTTATGATCTTTGTTTGATAGAAACCAACAAAATTCCTTTCGAGGGGGTCGACTGCGCATAATTTCACGCATGAATTACCATGCACACGAAAATTACAAGTTTGTTTCGTAAATTCCCTATTTTTTTTTTATATTTTGATTGATTAAAAATGTTAAATTATCAATTTTTGTCACTATTTTTTTTTATTATGCTATGTTTATTAGGTATCATATAACTTGAGGCCTCTTATCATATTATTCATTTATAACTTAAAATTAACAATTTTATGCTTCAACTACTGGTTTCCATGGTAACCAATATGTAATAGCTAGCTGCCATTCTTAAAAGAAAAAGTTATGTTTTGCTATGTAATGGGATATGATTATTGGTATCATATAATTTCTCACTATGTGTATCTGAAAAAGGCTCTAAATAACATTTCACTCAATTTCACCATTTACCCGTCAACATTTGGATTTGATGGCTCAATATTTTTTTTTGGTCCTTATCGGTGACCTATGTTTTTTATTTGCTTATTCTTTGACGCTATATTTTAGCTTTTTATATTTCAGTTTTGGACCAAATCACAGACAGTTTTTTTGTTTTGTGCCGCCTTTCAATTTAACGTTTTGTGTGACTATATGATTTGTGCAATCTTATTATTAACTTGTGCTATGTTTAAAGTGTACTTTATGCTTTTAACTTATATATGTCATTTATGGTATCTTACTATGCATTTTATGTTTAAAATTGTGTTGTTTTCATGACTTTTGTATGTGTGTATTGTATTGTGTGTGTGTATTGTATTTTGTTATTAATAAGTCGATATGAAAAGTTCACAAGAGCTTGTGTTTATGTAGTTTATTGAATATCGACTCTAAATAAAACTTTGAATCTTGAATTTTGAATCTTGAAAACGTTCCTACGTGTCTGTCGTAGGTCAGAAGCCTATTATCCTGAAGTTGTTTTGTGCTTACTGTCTGTTAATAAATAGTATATCTGCTTTTTGATTATTGTACATTTATTAGCATAAATCTGACAGTTGTTTTTGTGTTTAGTTTTTTTTCATTTCATCATGTCGGGATCTTTGAAAGTTTACTAGACATAATAAGTATACTTTATTTTGCTCATTATTGGAAACCAACGTTGGCCTAACGTTGATAACATTCACATCATTTGCCTCCAAGGGCGATTGTCTCATTAACAACCCATCCCGCATTTTGATATTTTCATCTTGATTGAATTTAAGCATTTCAGTAGAGTCATAAACTATGCATGTAAGTGCTACAAGTGATAAAAACACACGGGTGGCTGATTACAAATGCAAACTCGGAAACACTGGGTTTGAAACTAATAGCGTGAATAAAGATATATTGGTGGCATTTCAATGATTTTGACATACACATTCAACTATTCTTTGTTCCTAACAAACAAAACAAAAACAAACTGTATAGCTGAATACTGATATTTTATTGATAAACATTTGCATTTGAAACTGCAGTTATTATATGAAACAGGATTTGTTTTACTATTTGATAAATAAAAAAAAAAAAACAAATCAAGAAGATCTTTCTTAATTACATGTGTTTTAAACATTTAACAAAAGAAGGTCAACATTATCAACTCTTGTAAAATAAATTTAAAACGAAAATCAGAAAGAAGTGAATAAAATGAAATTTTTAGGCAGTACTATAATTGCAATTTAACATTTGCTGCTGTTATACTTGTATCTCCAGATGGTTGTTTCTTTTCCGCTAGGATATCCTTTCTTGTTTACTTTATTATTACCAGCGCTGATGTATGTAAAGCCATTATACACAATTCCAACGTGACCGCTACCGCTCGATGCTGGAAAAGCAATTACATCACCACGTTGTTTAGACCGGAAACTGCTGATTAAAGTGTAGCATCCTGTGCTCTTAACACTGCTTGAATTCGGATTTCCCCAGTCGTTTGCACTAATTGGAGAATACCACCAAGTATATCTGTAATTGAAAATAAATATCATGTGTAGTTTCCATTAATATTTAAAACTATAGCACACTTATTTCCGTATATTGACATAAAGAGCTAGAAAATTGGCGCACATTTGCAGAGTGTATACATAAAAGATAAATAAACACATAATAATCAAACGTCTTTTTCACAGTTTCAAATTCATTAAGTTAGTGAATGAGTTTAAAATATATAATTATATATATCTTATAAAACCGTTTTATAACGCTACATTTAACGTGTCATTATATATGAAACTAAAGCAAGGACCTGTGATCTGTGTTTTACAGGTGTTTTATGACTATATGTTGTCTGCAAAGTATTATGACGTGCATACTCGTAAGTGTCTTTTCTTAGGAACATGTCAGTCACAGTTTTCCCAATTTAAGGATAACACTATTATGATTCCTTTATAATGGTTTAACGATAAAGGTTGACTCTTTATCTTTTCACGTATCAGAGTTTTAAGCTCAGCATTTGTAGAAATTAACAATTGTTTTTTCACTCGTTTTCCATTTCACGCGAATAATTTGAGATATAAAAATGTTCTTGAACTCCTTGTTTCAATTTGTGATTAATGTGCAAACTACATCTGCATAACGAGCGGAGCGAAAATGCAGTTTCGTATGACTTATTATTTCAATTTCTCTAATACAGTATGCAAATTGTGTTTTGAAATCAGACATACATATTTGTATGTGATTGATGTGAATATTTCCGTTTAAATGATAGATTTTTTTCCCGAGAACCATAGGAGTATAAAACACATATCTAACAATATAAACATAACGTCACTCTTTTAAACGTTTCGTTCCTTCAAATATCTGTTTCAGAACATTTTAAAAGTAGAAATTCATAATGTATTATTTTTCCGTCATTCCGTAAAAGAAGACCTTCTAGTAATCTTGGATATCGTCCACTTGAGAATACTCTGTTTAAGGTTCCACTAAAGTCAAAATATAAGACACTTCATAAACATCTAAACTTTGCCTGTATTTTTCAACCTATAATGAATAAAGTCATAAACTATGAGAAAATATGTTCATTTAAACATACTTTACATATACACACTATATAAATTGTAAATAAACTTGAAATTGTTATGTTGTGGCTAAACCGGTTCTTGGGGTGAACGCTAAATTTTCAAAAAAATCTGCAGGCCTGCAAGATGACTTAATTTGCTTAAAATTGTTATGGACGAATACTATAACATGTAATGCAGGGCAAGCTCATGTTGATTTTTTATAAAATGTATTGATTTTCGAGTTACAGTTAATTTCATGTATCTAAGTGAACGAATATCGAAGGTACAATACAGAAATTGGACAAATATGTCATTAAAACATATGTATTGAGCTTGCCCTGCATTACATGTAGCAGTATTCGTCCATACCAATTTTAAGCAAATTAAGTCGTCTTGCAGGCCTGCAGATTTTTTTGAAAATTTAGTGTTCACCCCAAGAACCGGTTTGGCCACAACATAACAATTTCAAGTTTATTTACAATTTACACAGTGTGTATATGTAAAGTATGTTTAAATGAACATATGTTCTCATAGTTTATGACTTTATTCATTATAGGTTGAAAAATACAGGCAAAGTTTAGATGTTTATGAAGTGTCCTATATTTTGACTTTAGTGGAACCTTAAAAAAAATGGATAAAACACAGTTCATAAATTATATGACTGTTTTGTTCTGTAACAATACTATATGTATCTAGCCATAGAAAACATCAAAGAAAGAAGGCAGACATTGATTTAACATATAGCAGAATAGAAATTTGATGACAAAATTACCAAGGAAATCTTTTTATGATCATATGATTAGAACATTTTCTACATATTATTTAATATGAATGCCTGTAACAAGTAAAGATTATGACACTTGTTTACCATTCATTTGATGTTTAGCTTTTGATTTTACCTTTTTGATAAAAACTTTCCGTATTGAATTTTCCTTGGAGCTTGGTATGTTTCTTATTTTACTTTTTACTTCAAGTTTTGATGTTTTAAACTTTCTGCATTATATTCTGATAAATTTTTAGAAAAGAGAAAGGCAAAAGATTTCAAGGGGACATTCTCGAACTCAGTACGCCATGTATGGCAAACACGAAAACGATAAAAAGAGAAACAGCAGTACACAAAAACACAACACAGAAAACTATCGAACGAACAGCACTAACCTCACCGAAAACCGGGTGTGATCTGCGATGATCAAGAAGGGTAAGGAGATCAGATCCAGTGGCACCGTCGTGTTGCCTATATCAGTACAAACCTGGGGATAAGTCTGACTAGGTCGGTCATATTCGGTGAAAGGTGGTTTAGGGCTCATCCTGACTATACTCATATGCGGCAAAGCTTTGCGAAAGGTAGTGCGACGTAATCAGTCAAACAAACTTTATTAGATTAACTCTCTAAGGAACGATCATTTTCATTGGTCAATTCAAACCTTCGACCTCACACCTTCGAAAATAGAAGACACAACTATAACGTTGAATGGACTGATAAATATTCACGTATCTGGTCAAGGTCGTTAAAAGCTTCCATCGACGTATTTTCATACATGATTCCAATCACAATTCTAGCTTTTATAAATGTGCATGTAAAATTCATTGGTTTTATAGTTTTCTGCAATTGGTAGTAAAGTTTAAACTTAACAGGTTTCTCATCTAAATATTCAATGTAAATGTCTCCTCTAGATCAAGGGACGACATCAAAAGTTCAATGTAGGATAAAAAAAAAAAACTCAATTCACATATTTTTTTCATTTACTCCCCCAAATTGTAAGTAGATTCATAACATGTAACTAACATGCTTTGTTAAGAAAAAACGGAGATGGTCAATCATGGCACAGCGGATGATTAAATGTAGTTTATAAACTCCAACGATATACTTCATTAGGTTTTGCTATCCTCGGTTGAAAAACGAACGTTAATTATAGACGTCATTATATATTGTAAATATTTATAAACCGTTGGTTTTCCCGTTTAGATGGTTTAACACCAGTAATTATGGGAACCTTTATAGCTTGTTGTTCAGTGTGAACCAAGGCTCCGTGTGGAAGGCCGTACATTGACCTATGATGGTTTATTTTATCCTTATATTTCTCATCATGCCGGGTACAAGTTAATTGAGTTGCTGCATGCATAAAGAACCTAGAATATTACTTAAAACAAAATATCAGTATAATATTTCGACCCCACTATTTGAAGTTAACAAAACATTTATTTAATTCTTTTGACCAAAGGTTTGTAAACTATACAAATCATTGTTTTTACGTTCGTAGTAACATAGTAAATTCCATCGTCGGTCACCTGTGTCAATTCACGTGCACACTGACTACATTGTTGTTGTATTTAAATCTTTCGGCCAATGAAATGAGACGTAACAAGTTGTTTGTTTGTGATACGCCAGAATGTTACCAATGAACTATCAAACGCGAAAGTTGACTGCATTTCAGTGTAAAGGCACTTTCAGATACCTCAGTTCGAACAAACATCTGTCGAAAAATTATTTAAGAAAACTTCGTAATTATATGATTCGTCCGTTGACCTTTATATACCGTTGTTCTCAAGACATAAAAATAAAATTGCGTACCTCTTAGGAACAGTTGCACCAACACTTTTCAGCACATCGTTTACAAACAGATTGCATTTATTTGCATTGCAGAATTTTTTGCCTCCTTTACAACCTCCAAATGCCCATTCAGTACTGTCCTTATGACTGTATGCCTTGTCTGCTATCTTCTTCGCCGTTACTCCACTAGATCCACCACCTCCACCTCCCCAAAACCATCCCTTAAAATGCTTAATAAGATAACAAAAATATACAGTAACATACAGTTAGACAAAAGCAAAGCTGCATTACATACGAAGTTTTTCATCGAACCTCTAAATGAACCGAGAATAATATCAATTGAAAACAAAAAGATGTTTGTTTGAAGGTTCTTTGTAGTGTTTAACTCATCTGAAACACTCACAATATGGTATATTTTATTTTAAATGTGTGTACAAAAGTCAACTAAATGAAACAATCCCGTTAAAATAGCATGTATCTAGTATAATCATAATCAATAACATTACAAATTATACTGGGATAACGTATTTAATGCATATTTTGCAAGTGGAGAAGTGTCAAAATTAATGTTTTTTTCGTTATGCAATGGTTTATACAGTGGGTAACAGTGTCAACATCTCTTAAAATCGACCAGTAACTGTCAGGAGACATGTTCGTGAAAAGTTTTTTAAGAACACATATCCAGACACATATACATCAATTTCTTCAAATTTATATTTGGCCTTTCTCATATTTAAACTGTTTTTTGGTTTGAGTGCCACTTATGAGTTTCAGGTAGACAAACCATGCGTCCAGTGTTCCAGAATAAAAGCCCTGAATGTTCGATGAGTTAATTAACTGTTCCTGGATGTTTAGTTCCAGCGGGTATTACCGGTCAATTATTTTGAGTTGACGTAGATTTTTTTTTTGTTAAAACAATGTTGAATTTTCCAAACATTAGTAATTTCTTTTTTACACCACGCATGAATTACTTGATTGTATTTGGTACTTTCTTCGGATTATTTGCAACTGGTTATAAATACTCTTCAACCTCATTGTTTTATTTTACCTTGACACGTTTTGGGCGTCACTTGGTGTACAAATGAAGACAAACTGCGCGTATGGCTTACCCAGTCTATACCTGATCCTGATATTTGTGCAAAAAAGGCGAACAATACCACAGGAACAAACAAACTCATGCAAAGTCGAAAATAGTCTGAACTTTAGGTGGTCAAAGAACAAAAGAATTCGGAAAGGCGAAAGCAGGAAATTCTTTTAGAAAGGCAAAAGACAGGAAAAAGAAAAAAACTAAGACTGCTACAAACAGAAGAAGATCACAGAAAAGATCAGGAATCAGATATACAAGATAAAACCGAGGAAATGATGTACATTGATGTATGACAATTACGTGAACTGGTTAGTCTACTATTACGAAAAGGTTGAATGCTAGTTTTCCCAGATGGATGGCAAGATTATGATTAACAAGCTTTCGTAATACAGAGGCTAAAATTACGAAAGGGACATTCAAACTTAATGTACCTTAAAACAGTTTTGAACTGTTAAATATTCGAACTAATGCTGACAGTTCTACCGTAGAACTAATTCTGATAGTCCTACATTAAAACTATTTCTGACAGGTCTACCGTAGTACTAATTCTGATAGTCCTACATTAAAACTATTTCTGACAGTTCTACCGTAGAACTAATTCTGATAGTCCTACATTAAAACTATTTCTGACAGTTCTACTCTAGAACAGTTCAATAACCAATTACAGTTCTTATAAGAGGTAAAAACTGACCCCCACTGTACATGGGTTTCTACTTTAAAAATCAAGGTGCTCATTAATGAAATAAGAAGCATATGAAGACTGATGTTCTTGTTATTTTTGTTTCTTTTCATAACTGACATTCTGTATTTTACGCTATGCTATGTCGGCCGAAGTTTGGATCCCACTTCAAATGAAAATATTTTCATACAAAATTATTATGTGTTATATTAACTTCATAAACTTCCCTACATCTGAAACTTTTTCTTGGCTCACATGCGTCAGGAATCGCTTCCACCAAAAATCTCCGGAAGCTTTACGATTAAACGGGACGTAAACGATCATTCAATTAATATCATTATAAGTCTACACCTTAGTTTGTTTTATGAAAAAAAAAATTCCGCCGACAATTTGTAGTAATGATCTTAATCAAGTCATGCCAATACCAGAGCACTGAAAACTTGACTTGGCTGATGACAACTTCATATACTTAGTGTACACAAGTATAAGTAATTGACAGAGTTATTTCTCTAACAGATTCAATAGTAGTGACATGTTCATAGATATACCAACACATGTACTTACCGCTTGACATAGAGGCACAATAAACAATGTGCACAACGAAAACAACATAGTACACCGGTACATATCTACAACAGATGAGATACAACATAATAGGTTTGAGGAACATCCAGGGACAAGAGAAAGCACCGCTCATAAGTATGATTTTTATTTCGTCGATAAGTGTTGGACATTGTTTGAAATTCGGAAACGAGATTAAAGATTAATGTGGTGTCCATATATATGCTATACTTTATTTTCAAAACAAATAAGAATTCATAAACTCAGTCAATATATATATATATGTATTTCAAAATCATAAATATGGACTGGCATATACCATGTATACATCGATATTTCCTGAGTTGCTATCTTATACATTTCGATTAAAGTTTGATCAATCTAACAAGTCAATGTTGTCATAACAGTTGTGTAAAAATATCATAATACCTTTATATTTTAAAAAAATCACTACGCCGATCGAATTATTATGTTTTGAAATTATTTACATGGTATTAACAAATGTGGATCCCTTAACTTTCATTTTTTTTTAAATTTTTGACATAACATGTTTAAGTCGAATTGTATCACACAATTACGTTAAACCAGAACTTCAATCTTATCCCACTGTTTTGACAGATAACGAAACTTCAAAATAGTGGTCTCATTCCCCTATTTAGCTTGTATAAGTATGTTTAAAGGGACCTTGGTAACCCTGAAATTTTCCGCTCGTACATTTGAACATTCAAGGGTTCTTCGTCATCCACTATAGTCTTGTTGAGACAAACCATTGTATTGTAGGTCTTTGCTTATTCAACAAAGACTAAAAGGGGATAATTAGTGGTGGTTTTACACCTTCCAATGAAGTATTGATTTGAGGGGGCACTAGCTAAGAGATACATACAAAAATATGATTTGTGTTTTTGTGCAACCATTTATATTGAAAGTGAAATAATAATTCGCTTTTAGCAGCAAGTATGGTTCATTGGTTCAAAATAAGCTAAGAAAAATCGATTTTTAATTATTCACTTGCAAGTGAATACTTCCACCTCATTCAATCCGTATTGTGAACCTTAATTTAACCCCTTAGCTGGAAATTGATTATTCATGATTGAAGCGTGCTATGCTATGAAAAGAATGAATGCCAACATTGAAAGTGAAACAACGATTAATTATTTGATTGACTGATTCGATCCATAAAAATCGTTCTTATACAGGTAAAATCGAAAATTAACTTATTTTAACATTAAAATTGAAATCAAACAAAGAACGATTCATTTGCACGAGGTCCGGATCCATCTATTCATATTTATGTTTATGTTTATATCATGTTATGTGTCTCTTGTCTTTTTTCGGGATCATCTCGATAGTTAATAAGATGGCGTCTAGACGAAAGCACACACAAAACAAAGCTACATATTATCGAGCCAATGCCCTGTAAATTGTTTATTTTAAACTTTTCTTAATGAGGATAAATGTTCTACATGGTTATAAATCTGATATGAGAATTTGAGTCAAATCGGTGAATATGAATTTGACAGCTAGTGCCTTTTTAAATATGACATTGAAACACTATACATTGTATTTCATTTTAATGAACAAATAATCTAGACCCTTAATGATTTAAAAACTGCTCATTTGCTATGCAGTTATGTTTTTAACGTGAACACACAAATTGTAATCGTCTTAATGTGGTTTGATATGATTTGAGAATTAGGTCGGTATTGCTGACGCACGTTTTGTCTAAATACAAATCAATAATGATTCTCAAAAAGAAACAATTGCAAAGCCCATTTAAATACTTTGAAGGATTAAAAGCAAAAAATACTGAAAAGATTTGACCAATACATATATGATTAAGGCACAAAATATTAATCATAGAAATCCTTAGCGTTTTGAATATTTAAACATTTTATAAACAGCATATGTTATGTCATGTATCACAAATAATCTGATAACATGGATGCAGAAACCGTCTGGAACGAAACGCATGACAGCATTAGCAACAACCAACCCTTTGACCAACGATACCACGCTTATAAATTGAAATTTCAGACGAGTTAGACTCAAATTAAAGCAGCAGACAAGCAAAATAATGTATTACCATGTTGGAGATCATTATTAACTACAAAATTCCAGAAAAAACGACAGATTATCTTTTGAACATTTTGCAAGTTCAATAATTTATTGAGACTTGCTCAAGTCTGAACGGTACCTGTTTGTAGTATTGTAAAGGAATATGATAGTTGGTTTTCCATTCGTTTGATGTGTTTGAGCTTTTGATTTTGCAATTTGACAAAGGACTTTCCGAGTTAAATTTTCATAAAAGTTTGGTATCTTAAAGCTTGTTTTTTTTACTTTTACACACATAAACCGTTACTGTCTTACAGTAGACGAAACTAAATGAGGAATTTATTTTTAACATTCACTTTGAAAGGATCGACAGTGCAGAACAGGCTACCTCAACTCATTATATAGTGGTTGCAAGGGTACTACTACAAGTAGAGAGTGTTTTTCCTCTTATAAGGGTATCGTATAAAGTCTCTGTTTTGATCGGTTCTTTATGAAAGGGACTTCTATAGATAAAAGGGGAGACATTAATTGCCTTATATGAAAAGTTTAGTTCATTCAAATATGTTAAAGAAAGAAGCATGCAGATAATTTTAAATAGCCTACATTGTACGTAAAATATGTTTATCTTAAATTATTATCTGTATACAGAGGAAAAAAAAATGTTTTTACCTGATCTTAAACAGATGTCTCAATATCAAATGTAAATAAGATTCAATATTAAAAAGGCAATAGGACAAATAAAATATTAGTTTGCGTGAGTATTATGTTCAAAATTAACATTCATATTTCTGTTTTTGTCAGTTTTACAAGGAAATATTGATTTGAAATTTTGAGGTATTTCATTTCAATAAGCCATTTTTTAAACATTTTAACCGGCAATGATTCATCATGTTTTGTTTTTAATAATATTCTTAGACTGTCGTGTCAAAAACCATTTTCGGTCACAAATTGACAAAAAGCTATCAATAGCCTTTTGTGTTTACGATGCTGTAAAGTTGGGTATATCATGAAGTGTATACTTTTTAAAGAACATACACCCTAAGTATGAAATACACTTACATTTATTTATATTGTTCATGTTGTTCACATATATGAATTCTATGAAGCAAAAGGTAGAATGAAGTAAAGAGTTTTATAAAGAAACACCAAAAATAATAGCTTCACGAATTATCAAATAAAAACCTATAAATATTATAAGATCTGAGTGAGTCAGATACAAACAAATATATTTGATAATCTTATAATCTTCAATAAATTTCAATTAATATGTATTGCCTCAATTGGAAATCTTCTTATTGATGTTCAGTTATTAATATCAAGATCAAAAGAATATATCAGTTGTTACCATTCGTTTGATGGATTTGTGCTTTTTATTTTGCCATTTTATAAGGAGGCTTTGCGTTTTGAGTTCAATATTTTTTATTATATTACTTTTTACTTATCATTGTTATGATAACTAGAATCAAAATCTGTTTCATGAGATAAATACTCTATTTAAATTGAACCTAGTACTTGACTGTTTCGATGTATATTTTGAATACTAAAATGCACAGTCAAAACTCCCTCATAACCAGGTTCTTGTTATATCAGCTTGATCATTAATTTTGTTTTATTACCTGACTAATAGTTAAGGATTTTATATAGCATCAATTTAAATTATACATACAGCTGCCTTCTTGTAAGATTATGTATACCTTGTGTTCCATTTTATATGAGACTGGCGATACAGGGTGTTTCATTGTATACGGTATATACACGTTGCTATTTGATTGTTTGAAATAACGTTCGTTGGATCTTAAGTTTTATCATTCTTTGTATTTGTTCGAAATAACGCTAATATAGTGGGTTTTCAATCGTTCTATTGTCTGGAGGAAAAATAGATTGAAGTCACGTTTAAAACATTTGATATTTAATTTTCCTGACTTTAAAAACCACATTTGAGCATATATACAAAACAAACTGTGTCTATCCGAACCATATATACCAGCTTAAGATAGTAACCTTGTCCCGCCCAACCACGTGTTTCAGACAGACGATAATAACCGTGTCTCGACGAATCAAATATATCAGACAGACTATATTACTTTGTTCCGAACACCACATGTATTAGACAGACGACACTAACTCTGTTCCGCTAATTAACCACATGTAGCTAACCGAAAATACTAACTGTGTCCCGCCCAACCACATGTTTTAGACAGAATATTATAACCGTGTTCCGCCAAATTCATGTATCAGACAACACAATGAATGAATTATACAGTCTCGTAAATTTATACAAACAAGCTTAACTATCCTCTTAATTGCCCACAACAATAAGCATTCATATAAAGGTATACATCATTGCTGTGATATTTATGAAACACTTATTATGTTACAATACTTATATGCAAAGACATTTTTTAAACATTATATTACAAAACAATATGTCTATACCGACAAAGAAGAGTCGGCGTTCTCCTGTTTACACATTAAACAAAAATAAATATCAAACAATGTAAACTTGTATAAAATGCACTATATCTTCTTTAAACGAAGTAACTAATTGTAACTGACACACACATAGTTTACAGTTAATCAGGAACACCTGATGTCAGCATTTTCCTCAATGCACTCATCCTGGAACTTGTCACAGAAATAACTAAACATTGATTCTTTTAGTGTTGTTATATAGAATGACTGCATTGTTTTGATATCCATAGTACAATTTCTGTAGTTATTTGCCATGGTGTATCCTTCTGTAGACATTAATGCAGAAACAATAACTGTAATAAGATTTAAACAAGTGTTGGTTTAATTTGTCTTATCAACACAGGATAACATTTTCATATCAAGTATGTTGTCATCGACATATTAGGGATTCGATATTCAAAGTTAATCACTCTAAAAAAATAGCCATTTGGTTTCTACAGAATAAAATCAACCTGAACTATATTCATTAAATAATAAACTGAATAATTTGAATCTATTATCAATGTAAATATAACACATAGCCGATACCATCTATAATATGTCTTTGCTTTTGTTTACCTTATTTATATCAAACAAAACAAAAAACAAGCTAACTACGCATTAACAACATACATGTATCAAATGAATAATTTGACAAGCTTAAAAGAATCATGTACATTGTAATTATTAGGACTCATGAAAATAGCTTGTTAGGTTTGATAGCATATGTATCACTGTTTATGTAATTTATGATTCACTCGTTCTTAATTTTTCTGTTAACCTTGTTTTCATCTTTGATATAACTTCACATTGCTATTGTCTAGTTCATGTGTAAACAATACATGCAGACTTATAATGCTTTTTTAAAATTATTTATCGTTTATCGTCTTTGAAAAAATAACATTCTGATCATTGCCAACTATTTTTTTTCCAAAGGCTAACAAATCCTAGTGAACCTTTTTATGCCCCACCTACGATAGTAGAAGGGGCATTGTGTTCTCTGGTCTGTGCGTCCGTCCATCCGTCTGTTCGTCCGTCTGTCCCACTTCAGGTTAAAGTTTTTGGTCAAGGTAGTTTTTGATGAAGTTGAAGTCCAATCGACTTCAAACTTTGTACACATGTTCCCTATGAGATGATCTTTCAAATGTTAATGCAATTAAAGTGTTTACCCCAATTTCACGGTCCATTGAACATAGAAAATGATAGTGCGAGTGGGGCATTCGGGTACTGGGAACACATTCTTGTTTCATTATTTTTTTCTCTTAATAGTGTACACTAGAACACCTACCGTTACAATCTGCACTGGTAGAACTTGGAAGCCATGATCCAGAAGCCCCACATACATAAATATTATTTGGATTTATTCCTCTACCAGCTGTATATGATTCCTGACATAAATTAATACAGAACTGGCCATAATCCTTTCTCCAGTTGTTACAAAGAACAGCACCATTGATCGGAGCACCAATATCACTACAGGGATATGCTTAAAAGTAGAAGCACATGAAAATGTGAGAGGTCCACATCATTACTCATTTAGTACATTTCTGATGTGGTACAGTCATTTTCCGAAAAAAAAGTGAGTTAAACCTGGTTAAATAGATAGCTTAATCCCTACCTTGTGAGACAGTTTTTTTTATAGTTATTGTCTGTATTTGGATAACGCCTCTATTGTGCACATTCCAATAAAATACTGTTAATTGTTGTTGTTAATGATAGTTCCAATATATTGACCAAATATGATAAGCGATCTAAACCGATAGCAATTTTGCGCCTGTCCCAAGTCAGGCGTCTCTGACCTTTGTTACTCTTGTATGCTTTTAAATTTCATTTTCTTTTGTATATTTTGGGGTTTAGTATGACGACCATTATCACAGAACTAGTATACATTTTTGTTTAGGAACCAGCTGAAGAACGCCTCCGGGTTGGGAGTTTCTCGCTGCATTGAAGACCTATTGGTGGACTTCGGCTGTTGTCTGCTTTATGGTCTGGTTGTTGTCTCTTTGCCACATGCCCCATTTCCATTCTCAATTTTATTAAAGATTAGTGTGACAAAAATTGAGATCAATTTAAACCGTCTTAACATACATATAACACAAACACAACTGTCTATAAGCAAATTCAAACAATTATACGAATCGATCTACCAAAGTCGCCCACTAAAGGGGTGTAGTAAATAATAATAAATCATCCTAGATATATCAATACATGATTTGTGCATGACAGATGTGCGTTTTATCTACAAAAGTCTCATCAGTGACTATAATGTCACCAAAAAAAAAATGTTTTTTGGTTCATATATCTTTCATAGTTGATAGTACTTAAACATGATCTATTTGATATACAAATATGCGATCAAGTAAACAAAACCAACAGTTGTATACCGATATTCAAAAGTTAAAAATCACTTAAAAGAAAACAAGCCTAGGTTAAAAACTAAAAACGAGGGAAATACCATATGTTTTATACCTATATACTGTAAAAACTATATTAATAGAGAAATAAAAAACAGAAACAACACTGATCAGAATCGGTCTACTTACGTCGCACTCTTATCTCAAACAAACATTCAGTACGGAGACCATTGGATGGCTTCAGTGCTGAATAACTGACATTAAAATCTCCCCATGGAAAGTCCATTTGGCTTCAGGATAATTTGCAAACACCTCCAAAGTTTCATTGTGTGGATCGATAAACTCTGGTACAGACCATTCCACAGTCTTTGTCAATTCTGAAGTGAAGGCAATCATATTGCCTGGACAATCAAACATAATTGGATGCTCAATATCTAAAATTATACGATGAAAACTAACAAGCAGTTCAAACATTTTAGCCATTTATATAATTATGGTAGTTATGAAAAGGCATGTACTTTGGTGGATAGGTGTATCATTAGCTATAATATCACATCTTCTTAATCGTATATATACAGTCCGCCAAAAGTTAAGCACCACCTATTTTTATTGCATACATTTCTTTTCAAATTTAAGAAATTAATTTTTCCACGGAAAAAAAACAACAATCATATAGCAATTTTGCTAATGCAAACCATAAACAAACCAGAACTGTAATTTTAGTCACTTATGAAGGTTCTATGCATGTAGGTTTTCCGTTCATAGAAATAGTGTAAATTACACAATTCAGAAACAGAATTTAAGTTTCACTGTGATTTTATTTTTTTACAACAATTGATCACCCAATATTAATGAAATTTTCTACACATAAGCTTTGGTATGTTCGGCAAATTTAATGACAATATTTGAGTCAATAGCATGTGTAACAACCTCACTTCCGGTACAGTTTCATAACACGACGTATCATTCTCGGTGCAAGCCTTCAAGCTTTAGTTTAGTAAAATCTGTTGCATTAAACAACAAATACCACTTTTAAATCGACAAAATATTGTGAAGGTGGATCCCTATGATTGAGATTTCCGCCAATGGCATCTCAGACATGTTTGATAGGGTTTATGTATGAGGACATGACAGGCTAAAAAATAGTGTAAATGGCTTGTTGCTCTTTGGACTCAGTTAAAATCCTTGCCCTGTGCGTTCTAAAGTTGTCGTCCATGTACAAGGGTCTTGGCAATGCAGACGCAAGTGGGGGATTATTAAAATGAGGGACTTCAATGTTTAAAAGCACCAAATCGCTTTATGTCTGTCCGTTTATGTTACCCTGCAGAAAATGCATACCCAGTTTATAACAGTATAAGAAGCAACCCCGTACTGGAACACCACCAGCACTGAATGCAGTCCTTGTGCAAACATTGTTTTTGGTCATAGGCCGTTCTGTTTCCCCGCGAAATTCGTATTATGGCGTCTACTGGCAGTAAAAGAAACTGACTACCATCTGAACAATGAATGTTTTGTCAGCTTCTTATGTTCAAGCATAGATAGTCATTATCCCATTAAAACCTGACGATAGAGAGCCTACCTGTAATGACAGGTCTCTATACACCAAGACTTGCTCTTCGGTTTCCTCTGAGAAGTCGACTGACCAATGTACGAACACTAACACGACCACCAGGAGAAACAGTGTATTTGTAAACGCGCAGATGACCTTTGATAAGAGTTTGCTTGACTGCTTTATCGGAGTTCAATCTTTTTGGTCGTAATGGATTTTCTTAGTGTATGTTGAAGGTAATTCATAACATCAAACATTAATATTCTTTTCGCAAAAGTTATAAAAATATTGCCAGTTATATTTCGGTGGTGCTTAACTTTTGGCGGACTGTATATATAAAATCTGTATTGCCATTGCATGCAAATCCTCTTGAGCTTCGCTTTTATGGGCGCATGCATTACGCTTTTGACACGAAATGACCATGCTTGTAACTTTGAGTTAAAAACGCAATTATTAAATAAAAGTATTCTTTCAGCTTACCTACATCACAATTTTGACCAGTCCATCCACTTGGGCACGGCTTTTTACCTACAATTTATCAAATTTATTTCAATTAACTATCAGTTTATCAACAATATTTTGCGTTGAGTTAAGGCATACTTGATATAGTCCCATCCGTAAACGTTTGATTCGTAATATCACTATGGAAGTTAATTATTCGTGTCATCCATATGTCCTTGTGTTGTTCTTCCTTATTAGAAATGCAATTTTGTGTTCATATTCACCTTCCATACGCGAAGATATCCCATGAAGGTTAAAATTTTCGTACGTGGATTTTTTTAAATTTTTATTCATTCAGTGTTTTATTGGACTTTACACTTGATTTGGCTTGTAAACTTTTTTGATTGAAGCGTCAATGATGGGTGTTTCGTCGCTAAATAACGTGTTCTGCATTCACAATTATAAGCCTGATATCTTTGATGGTTTTATTTTGTTACAACAGACATGCATATCTCTCTCTTACATGTTTTAACTAACGTGATTAGTTCTGAATGATCTTTAAAATATAGCTAGTCTTCGGTACGTTTCTTGCGATATTCGGAAACCTCTTGTTTTAACCAGGTAATTTCATCACAGTCTTGTCTTCTGCCATATACTTTTCTTCATTAAGTTACATACTGTTTTACATAGCTTATTGAAAGTTTTAGAAAATAAGAGACAATGAGCAATATATAAAAAATGTAGAGAGAATCATTTCTGGCCTAATTTCAATGGCATGTATTTCAATAATAAGGACACGGACCGAAATTTTTCCTCCCATTTTTCTTATGAAGTTGCGTTATTATAGCTCTCTCTTAACACGGGTCAGTCATTTGTTGTCCCCTTCCGATGGACTATCATCGTTTCTCAAGACCATACTCGCAAGTTATGTCAACATGGTCAAGGCAGAGCCGAAAATGCAGTCTCTGAATTTTCTCTCCGGAACAGGGAATGTGTCAGGAATTTTTCGAAAATCTTTAATGAATTTTACCGTTACATTCTTCAAAAGTATCATCAGTCACATCTGTTATATATGTTCCAGAAGTTTTGCATGTGGCATAAGCTGTTCCTAAGGGTAGGTCGGGATAGTAGCCAATCACGAAACCACCGTATGTAGCAATCACAGATGATTAAGTTATAATGCAATTGACTGAAAAGAAAAGAGCAACATTTTTATTTAGTTTATACACTCTATGAAACTGACTTTTTTATATTGTATGTTCAAATCAAGCACATGCTTTTCTAGGTCCATTTCTTTGTTGAAATGAAAAATATTTTGACTGTATATCAAAAGAACCTAAAAAATGTTAGCCAGTAAACAACATCAACTATTAGACCTACTCTCTGTAAATATTTAATGATGTCGACTTTATATTGTATTTTGAAGCTTTTGGATTGTAAGAAAAATTATATTGTCGATACTGTTTTTTTAATTCAACTTTATACATAAATAATCGGAATATTTGTGTATTTTTGCCATTGTCATTCAACAAGTTATGTTCCACAATAATCATCATGATTATAAAAAATATTTTTCATCTATAATACTAAAATAACGAGGTCCAATTTGTCAGCCGTCATGGGGTAAAAACGACATATCAAAGAATTATATTTTATATATAGCCTATATAGGACAATGGTGTTGATTAAAAATTACATCACTCCAGACCATTTTGTTTTCCACATAATTAATATTGCCAATAATTAACAAGTTCCGGATCGAATCCGATACCGATACCAATATCATCTTCACCTGTTACCTATTACCTTATCTGTACGTTCAGCATCTGGCAGGCGCACCACCAAACGGTATTTTCGGATTTTGCTATATACACGGGTCATAATCACAGGGTTGACACTACTAAATTCAATCATTGTCAAATTGTTCCCTATTGTAGTATTTTAATCAGTAAGACTTTCTAAGATGACAATACGACTACTAAAAATCTGGACTTACAAAACAGCGTATAGGTACAGTTTTCAATTTGTTAGCGGGCATGACGTAACACAGCGAATCAAAGAATTCAACTTTATTTATAACTAATATAAGACAATGCTGTTCATTAAAAAATACTCCATTCCAGGACATTTCGTTTTCCAAATAATTAATATAACCAATAATTGATACATGCAAGTTCCAGGTCGACGGGTTCAAACAGAAAGATTTTGGAAGCAGAGAAAACTGTTCATCTTATAATCGGCTTGGCTTTATCAGATGACAATCCCAATACTAAAACAAGTAATCCTGTGTTAGGATGCTAACACAAAAGTCACCAAAACGGACCCCAAATCGTTTGTTCTGCGGTATCAATGATGCCAAATTACCTATGTGTAAAGTTTCATTAAATCGAATGGATTTTGATATTTTAACATTTTTGCCGTTTCCATGGTTACGGCGGCCATTTTGGAAATTTTGAGGTCAAAAGTAATGTCCACATATGGTAGGCAACATTTGTTTTAAGTTTCATCAATTTTGAAGCATTTTCAAATTTTTGGACATTTTTGCTGTTTCCATGGCAACGGCGGCCATTTTGAAAATTCCAAACTGAAAAGTTTAGTCCACATACATTAGGGAACATTTGCTATAAGTTTCAATAATTTTGAAGCATTTTGAAGTTTTTCATATTTTTGCTGTTTCCATGGTAACGGGGGCCATTTTGAATATTCCAAAGTCCAACCCCCACTGTTATGTGTTCCCTCCATAATTAAATACAATCATGTACCATTTAATGTCTCTAGAACTAATTTGACATTTATGTTCTGGAATGTTCCATAAAAATTCACCCCCCTAAAATTATGCCAAGGAGACCCCCTACTGAAATAAAATTAGTTCCAAGTTGAAGCTGACATGTGTCTCTAAATATTCATAAAAGAAAATATAATACCATCTACTCTATCTACAGCAGAAAATTGATGAAATGCCAAAAAAAATTGACCCCACCCATCTTTGAGCCCCCCTAATTATGCCAAGATGACACCCTGGTATCATGGACATTGGGTTCTGCAACCCCCATGATGCAGACCTATACCCAGAATAAATATAAATTTTCCATCCTGTACTGCTTCCCAAAAAATGGTACGACAGTTTAAGGGGTCAGAAAGAGAAGAATAAGAATAATAATAATAAGAAACGATACAAAAACAATAAGTCGCCAAAAACTCCGTTTTGGTGACTTAACAAGGGTTACGCATAGTTATATACTTTAATTCAGTCACGGACCCGCGATACCACGCGTGTGTTATAGTATTTCAAAAATGTATTACCTAGAATTGTAAAGTGAATAGCACATTTAAAAGTTATTTAGGTTGGAAAGGTATCATATTGTGTTCGAAACACATATAACGCAAACCGACGATTCGCGTAAATGCATTTTCACATCCATCTAAAGAATGCATATATCTTATTTCATGTATACATGTAAATGTTAGCAAAACAATTCTATGACATATGAAGCTTTGAAGAGATCCTACTCGCCCGAATTTATTATATCTTTACTCCACATGGAAAATTGAGACTGAAATTTTCCAAACATGTTGAAATATAAATCAAGCAACCACTTAATTAAATCTAAAAATATAAAGTATACGATTTTAAAATAATGAGCATTCCAATTTTTATGTCAGTAAATCTAAATGCCCTTTATTTGAATATTACTTACATTTTCGTCAGAGCTGGAAGATCCCCAAACGAGGAATTTTCAATGGTTGATATTTTGTTGTCATATATATCTCTTAATTAAAAAGAAAACAATGCATTAAAAAGATGGCTGTACTACGATTTTATTGTATATTTCACTTAGCTATATATTATTTGAGATATTTTAAACTGTGATTTGTGTAATTTTAGACGAAAAAAATCAACTTAAAGTAAGATAACAAGATCACCGAGCTAGTAGGTACTTTAACAAATGGCCAATTCAAATGCTCAAACACATCAATCACACTAATGTAAAACAACAGTCATATTTAGGAGTTAATACAATCATCCTTATGTAGAACTTGGGGGATTAAAACTTGTATTATATCTATCAAAATCCTCTTCAACTAAAGATAATTATTCCGGACTGTTTCACATTAATCATGAAGTTAAATCGCGAAAAAATGGTTTAAACACAACATTTTTGTAACCAGCTATTGTTTTTTGTTTGCCTATAAAGCTTTTTTTAAGCCATTGAATCGGAAAATAAGCACAGCCCACATCGATTTCGATGCTTTCGATAAACCCTTCAGGTGGTATTACATAAAACAACGTTCCTGATGTATTATGATTGTCCGGTAAGTCTTGTACGAAATACAGGAGGTGAACAAAATTTAGTTATGAATATCTTGTTCATAGTCGGGAACATGTGTATATAGGTATGTGTACGGAAATTATTTGTTTTGTGAACTGTTTGACAAAATGTCTTTATATTGTAACACAAGCTATGCAGACATTTATACATACATTTGTTCAAGGTTATCTAGATTCCAAAATGTATGTTCACTTAGTGTTGTTATAAAGTTACTGTAAATGTATCTGAAATAACGTTAAAGGATATTTGACAATATATATAATATGATGCTATGGCTTCATCATAATAAGAAATACTGTAAATGTCGGTTTTCACAGTATTTAATACTTGTTTATCTAGAGTGTACGTGGGACAAATATTTGATGCCGTTTTGAAATTTGAACAGAAGGCGGAAACCAAATTGAAAGTGTTTGTGTTGCTGAATTGTAGATACTGTAAAATACGGTTTTAATTGAAACTGAATAACTATTGAACATTGAATCGAAGTTATCTTCCTTTGCAGTGTTAGTGTGACATTTACGAATGTTCTCACGACTTTCATTGATACGTGCACACATAAGAAATGACATATTCATGATATTGTAAAGACGAACCTGTTCAAGTTTGTTTACCCTTCATTTACCCTTTGCGACATGTGATCCATTTGAGCAAGTAATTTGATTCTCTGTAAATTTGAAGGTTACATGTATATGCTAAATTTAAAGGTTATATATCTGGTTCGATACTATTTCAAATTAATATTTATCGCGGCACTAGTACTTTTGCTTTGTTTGTTATTTGTTAAGATCTTTTACTCTAACATGTCTAATGTGGTTAATCATGTCTTAAAAATAAGTAACGTTTACAACTGTTTATTCTTTGCTAAATGAAATATTACAACGACATAAATTTAAACCATGCGCATTCAATATAAAATATGATACTTACAAGATTCGTAACGATGTGAGGTTCGAAAATACAGTTGATGGTAGACTCTGTAATTGGTTTTGTGAAACGTCCCTGGACAAAGTTAAATATTTCAAAATAATTGATATAATGAATAAACAATTATTATAATTATACCTTACATATATTATATAAATTATATTGTGTAACACAGTATATAATTTTTTTAATTCATCATATACGTTACTAGGACATGTAGCAATTATTAGACTGACTGTAACTATAATCTACTCACAATATCTCCATCAATTGAAGGTCGATGAAAACATTGGTCGTTAGGTTTGATATCCTATTATTTTGAAGATATCTGAAAAGAAAACACGATCCAGTATAGCCATTACTATAGCTATCAGCAGTTGTATTGTATAAAAAAAACTATCAACTTTTTAAAGTCTTGTTCAGTGCTGGAACGTTTTAAAATGTCGCTGTTCTGACTTCAGATAATTCTTGGGCTTTTTAATATTGATGTTGCTATTGGTTACTCTATTTACCTTATGCCGAACCAAAATAAAGTTTTCTTATCTTATCTTATTAGTTTATATATGAAATAACGTTTTACAAGCAGTTTTATTGACCGTGTGTTTATTAAAAAAACTTCAACAAATAAATCAATCTTATAGTTTTATAAGCCAGGAGCGCGTTTTGTCTTTAGTAGAAAGCGCCAGTTGTGTTTGGGATGTCAAGGACAATTGGTGGCAATTTAAGACAGGCACATTTCAGATTGTATTGATGTACATCGTGTATTTCCTTTTTTACTAGATTTAACATTAACGTATTCTTATATAATAATGATTAAGTAGTAGAGACCATTTACTTACATGACTTACTACTTAGCATTTAGATATTTTGCTACAATTTTGTTTTTGCATTCGTCTTCAAACTATAATTACAGAGTGCAACTAAAGAGTTTGCTGTATTTGTACAATAGACTCTACAGTTACACTCAACTAGAATTCTTTAAAATGTCAAATGAAGTCGACAAGCATTGAGGTACCAAACATTTGTGTTTATACAGCTAAGATAATAAGGGAAGAAACTCCTTGTAATTTTTTTACAATTCAAAGTGTGGTTAAAAGTTAATTTATAAAAACGCTATATAGTCATATTAATGTAGCTGACGTTGATATTGTATACTACTAGTATTCTATATGTATTGTCACTTACAATTCCCGAAGCTGATAAAGACCCTTGAACACATCTGTATCATATTCCTGTATGGAATTTTCATACAGATATCTGAAAATATGTGTTTTGAAAATAAATATTAATTTAAAAAAATATAAATGTTTGGTAATCATAATATTATCCTTGTGAAACTTAATTACCAATATATCATCCCTTGTAAAATAAAAGTTAAATACATAAATTGATAGGGGCCTCGGAAACCGAGTGGTCTAAGAAGTTCTACTACTGTAATCACTAGCCATGCACTGAGGTTGTGAGATCGAACCCTGCTCGTGCGGGTGCACTCAATTTCAATCTTAATCTTATCGAAAGTCGGTGGTTCTCTCCAGGCACTTCCACCTATAAAAACTGACCGTAACGAAATAGCCTAAAAGTGGCGCTTAAAAGTGGTGTTATTAACCAACAATCAATAAATCATAAATCTATATCATATTGGCATCATTCTTAACCATTTAACCTCTCACCAATTATAATATTAATATTTTTCTTCCGACTAAAAATCGTAGACTACCTGTCTTATAATATGTACAAAAAACATTGTCGACTTAGTTGTTGAAGATATTTGGAATCTTTGGTTCTTTTAAAATTATATTAGTACTAGTACCTTATAATCTTTGATGAATAGAATCATCAATTTCTTATATGGAAAAAAGTACTTACTGATTTGATCCATTATTTATCATGCTTATATACTTACAGAACTTGCAACGACTTCAGGTTTGAGAAAACATTTTCTGGGAGCGTTGTTATATTGTTTTGTTGTAAATGCCTGTAATTCAATAGAGAAGAGAAGCATGGTTAATAAAACATCCCATAATTAAAACAGAATGATATATTTAGATTATTTGTCCGTCTTTGGTAAATTTTTTGTCCTTTCTTGTGTATAAGTATTTTCATTGTTATAATATATTCGAATTATAAGATATCTTTGTTAGTTCAATCATCTGTAGTGTTTTTCAAAATGAAAAAAAACAACTTATAATCGGTGAGGTGTTCTCTCTTCTCTCTTTTCTATTGATGCGAGCATACACACCGTTTTATATTTTTCGATGATACATGTACAAACTGTTCGCGTGTAAACTTCAGCTTGAACGTTTGTTTTACTTACAATATCAAGTGTTGTAGGTGAACGAATAGTGACACAACACGTTGCTTTTACATTACTGTTTGCAAAACTGTCTGGTGTATTCAATCATAAGCCGGGTACCTTTTATAACTATATAGAACATGATACCAAGATAATATATTTGTATAGTATGGGACATCGTAGCTGCCTGATGTTTGAATATATTAAAAAAGTATGTTCATTTGAAGAAAAAGAATGTGCATATATAAGTTTATCTCCGCACAGTACATCAATAGCGTTTCATGATATGGTTAACGTTTCGAAGTAAAGCTATATTTGTTTGTATACATATTAGTTGTACAAAAATGGGTGACTGCAGGAGGATAAAAAGATTCACATTATGTACGAACGAAGTAAAATAGTCAGTTTGCTTTAAGAATCAATAAACATACTACAACAGTCCATGTTTAAATTATACCCGGAGGAAAAATACTTACAAATTTGTTAATTTATCTAAGTTTTCAAAGAAACTACTGTCAAGGTTTCCAATCACATTATCACCTAACTGTCTGAAAAAGAACATATTTCTTAATTAAAATGAAAGTAGTATTACTCGAGACAAATCTGTTAATTGGTGTCAAACAATAAAAAAACGAGAAACAAAAAAGTGAATTGTTGTGTACCCTGACTGTACATTCGTAAACGAACGATTAAGGAAGATTGACGGTATACCGCCATCATGAATTGTACAATCACAGAACAAAATCGGTCTAGTTATTAGCCCAAATCTGCAAATTTGGAGACAGATTTGCAATTTAATGGTTAGACTGTTTATTTATATAAAGAAAACTTGGTGATTTGTTGTATTATTCAAAGTATTTAAACAAATATCATTTTGTTTCGTTTTAAGAATCATTCTTTCAAATGAGCCATTTAAGGGGAGATAACCTTTTTAGTAAAAAAAAAAATAAACTGTACTAATAAAGTTTACTTGCAGCAAGAAAAAAAGTTCGGTGACACCATTTTTTCTTTTTTTTTTCTTAAAACATATAAAAAGACCTAGCTTCTCACAGTTTATTTTTCAAAATTCAGTCTCATAGAATTTCTTTTTATGCACACAAGTGTGTTTTTTCATGACCAATCTAACCAAATTTAGTCAATTTTTAACGACTATTAGCTTGAAAAATAGCACGGTGACACATCCTTTTTATAATATTTTTGAAAAAAAGCCTAGTTAAATTTTCATTTTGGCAAATTATAAGAAAATTTTGTCTCAAAAAGTCTATACTTATGATCTACCTTAATATGTGTCCGTCTGTAACTTTTTTTTATAGATAATATGATAGTTTTGTGCGACAGCACATGATTTACTAGAACCAAGAATAAAACATGTGAACAGCCGTCACGGATTGTCTTAGTCCTTGAATGAAATATTATGTATCGTTTTTGCTATTTGCTATTTAATATTTCATGTATCATTAGTTGTACACTTGAATTATTAAGTCCATTCATCTGGTATATTAAATAAAAGTCAAATCCGACTATTGGATAATTCTATATTATGTATGCAGTGCTCTATATGCGATTTTTAGCTTCATTTTAACATGTTAAACATAAGTATAATTTATCAAAGAAGGCAATATGTTGATTTTTATAATTCGTTTTATGTGACATTTGGTTGTTGTCTGGTTGAAGCTTAACCTATAACTTCTTAGTGTATGTCTATAATCGGATAAAGCTATTCATTAAGTCATACTTTGTATATTCACACATTTTATATAAATGTATGAAGAAATGAATGCTAGATTGCGTGTGTATTTTTATTTGTTTGCATTTATCCTTGTCCTGTGTGTATTAATGGAATACAGAGAAAAATGTAAGAAGAAAAAACAAAATGAATTATAGATATGATATCTGAGTAGTTTATCAAGACCGAGCAGATGTTCATGACTTTCTAGAGAGAAATGATACTATAACAATCAAACAGTATCACATGCCTGATAAGTGGTTTTAATCAGATATTTAACGTGATATATGCAACGCGACTATTGCGTGATGTCATGCGGGAACTGCTTAACTTGCTGGATCACCTGTGTTCACTCTCTGTTTTTGGTGGAATTCTGGTAACGATGTGTTTAGAAATCTAAGTTACAGTAGTGTTTCTTGTCCTTTCTTTCTTTTTTTTTGTCCATGGCATCTTCAATTTATGTGGACTAACAGATATTCAAATACTACCTTTGTATCGTTTATCTCTTTAAAAAATGCCACGGTATGACAAAAAATCTGCAGTCATTATTTTCTCCTTAAAGTTTTAAGATTGCGCCACATTCAATTCAAAATTAGCAGAAATGTTTGAGCAATTATAATTTGAATGTTTTATAAAGACCTACAATATTTCCAAATTCGTTAGGTCAGAAAACACTTCTCTGTTGATGTCTTTTATTGAATTACTGTATAAATATCTGAAATATACAGTGACTGTTATAAATAACTGAAATATACAGTAACTGTTATAAGTATCTGAAATTTACAGTAACCGTTATGAATAACTGAAATAAACAATTATAGATATAAAAAAAACAAATATAAGTACAAGATAAATGCAATACAAAATGTAAAATCAATCAACTCAAGTTCATATCATTTTCTTCTTCGTGGTTTTGCACAACACCTATTCCTTATTGATTCGATATAACCGATTGATTTATGTTTGCCTTAATACAAGTATCAGCTGCTTTTATAAAAATTGGTTGTCTAAAATTACCAATATTTACAGTCGACTAAACACGTATAGCATTCATTTTTATAATATTTTTTTGATAATCTGTAAAGTGCGATTTTTCCTTGCCTTAAAATGTTTTCCCTTTTCAGATGCAGAGTACTCTTCACTTCCTTTGAAGTGTACATAGTTTTTTTATACAGAGTCTTCATTTGTATTCTGTTTGTTTGTCTGAAAAATATGCCGATACAAATGTACCATGTCTACAGCGTGCACATATGCTACGACATGCCTATGAAGCCAGTCTTGAAGCTTCTAGTTTTATGACCATCTATTTCCCCCAATTAGTCTTTGTTCTATTAGAACCTTCCCAAATATTATGCAGATTTTATCGAGGTTTCATATAAAGAAATACTTAGTATGAGTTAAGTTTTATCCTGTCCAATACTACAGTCAAAACTTCACACATCATTTAATTACATACATGTATAAGACAATAGCGAGCACAGGAAGTAAACCAACCAAATTTTCATTTTTATAAGATTTAATAATCATGTCACCTGAAGTTTCTTACATATTTTATAAAAAAAGCAAATAAAATAGAACTGTACAATATATCGTTTTGACCAAGAATTCTTTTCTTCGTTGTTATACAGCATGAGTTTCCTTCAACTGTCAAAATCAAGGGAGTTTTGGGTTCGACCCTTTTTAGTATGAAACCGGATGTCACGTATTATGAACTGGTGGTATTACAACTATATAACATATTACTACTGAATGATTTAGAAGAGATAGTCAGTTTTGCATTTGTTGTAATTGTTCACTTAGTTATAATAACTGATCATAACACATGGTCAACAAATCACATCAACTTTTAAAAATTCGTCCAAAAATAAGTACAGTCGTTATTCTGTATGAACGATTTTATTTGACGGTGTTGTCTTCTGTCTTACATGTGGTTGTTTTAAGTGTCTTAAAGTAAACTAAAACATTAAACAAATACTGAAATATATCAGACTAAGGAAAATTCCTAAATTGTAACAAGAATTACAACTATAATATAATCTTCATTCAGTAGCAAAACGGTTCTTCGAATAGTCAGAAGTTGATGATGTTTGCGTCCTACTCTCGCAGAAGGACAGACGATTTAAATAAGTTGCTATGAAGAGATTTCAGAAAACTTGTAACACATGTGAATGGCGGGTCGCTTTTTGCTTCATTTTAGGGTTTATTGTTAACATATTGTTTTCTTCATTGCCCGGTGTTATTGTGAATCTTATTTTATAGGTTTATAGGCAAAAGGGTAAGTTTTTGGAGGTTTAGTTGTTTAAACCATCTTACAATTACAAACTCAAGCTATCGGGAAAAGGGGTTGCTCGATGTTACGTGTCCTTGATTGAACCTTTTACCCTTTGACAACTTCAAACAAACAATTAACCTTTACAAAAATTGTCTCCCAATAATATATATCAAAGTAATTATCGGCTGCAAATATCAATTATGGAGTACATCCCGATTATTTGTAAACAGATTCAATCACCAATCTGGTCGGAAACGGTAATTTTGATCTTCACAGTTACTAATAGTTATCAAAGGTACCAGGATTATAATTAAGTACGCCAAACGCGCGCTTCGTCTATATAAGACTGATCAGTGACGCTCATATCAAAATATTTATTAGGCCAAACAAGTACAAAGTTGAAGAGCATTGAGGATCCAAATTTCCCAAAAGTTGTACCAAATACGGCTCAGGTAATCTATGCCTGGGATAAGAAAATCCTAAGTTTTTCGAAAAATTCAAAGTTAAAGCTAAAATACTAAACAATAAAGCAATAAATAATGTCCAGTCTTTTAGTTAATTTTCAAACTAATCAACGCCAGTAAATTCAGGACTGTACTTTAATTACTTGCAATCAATTGAGATGAGATCAGTCTCTTTTCAGGCCATTTAGTACACATAAAACATACGCAAGTTATATGATTAGCTTATCAATAGGACTGTATTGATTACTAAGCAACTGTCTAAACGGTACTATATTTACAGCAGTCGTTAAGTATGACATATAAATACATGATAGGCTGAACAAAACTTATTCATTGTTTAG